>NC_039358.1:79187091-79487091 GCF_003573695.1 Papaver somniferum
GGGTACCAAAACGTGAAAATATGTTTTCCTTTAAAAAGGAAAGTACCACCTTGTGGTCATTTGTTCTGGTTGCGATGGCTTCTACCCACTTGGAGACGTAGTCAACGGCGACTAAGATGTACAACTTGCTGTCAGACATGGGAAATGGACCCATGAAGTCGATCCCCCAAACATCAAAAATCTCAACAATCAGAATAGGATTCAATGGCATCATGTTTCTCCTTGAAATGCTTCCCAGCTTCTGACAACGTTCACAGGCAACACAGTAATCATGGCAGTCCTTGAACAACGATGGCCAATAGAACCCACACTGCAAGATCTTTGCAGCGGTTTTCTTGGCACTGAAATGGCCTCCACAGGCTTGGTCATGACAGAAAGATATCACATCTTTCTGTTCGGTGTTGGGGACACATTTCCTAATGATTTGGTCTGGGCAGTACTTAAACAAATATGGGTCATCCCAAAGGAAATGTTTAACTTCAGCCAGGAATTTAGAGCGGTCTTGTCTCGACCAACGTGAGGGCATCCTACCTGTAGCGAGGTAGTTAACAATATCAGCAAACCAAGGAAGGTCTGAGATAGACATCAGCTGTTCATCTGGGAATGATTCTCTAATCAGCTCAAATTCATCAATAGACTCTAAAGTAATCTAGACAAATGATCAGCAACCACATTCTCACAACCTTTCTTATCACGGATTTCGAGATCGAATTCCTGTAATAATAGTATCCATCGAATAAGGCGAGCTTTAGCATCCTTCTTGGAAAGAAGATACTTCAAAGCCGCATGGTCTGTGTATATGATGATCTTAGACCCTATCAGATAAGATCTAAACTTGTCTAATGCGAAAACGACGGCAAGCAATTCCTTCTCGGTAGTTGAATAATTGAGTTGGGCATCATTAAGGGTTTTGCTAGCATAGTATATCACATATGGTAGTCTATCAACTCGCTGTCCTAAAACAGCACCAACAGCATAATCAGAGGCATCACACATAAGTTCGAACGGAAGCTTCCAATCGGGTGGTCGGACTATAGGAGCGGTGGTGAGAAGGGTTTTTAATTCCTCCCATGCCTTCACACAAGCAGCATCGAAATTGAAGGCAACATCTTTGGAGAGAAGACTGCACAGAGGTCTGGAGATTTTGCTGAAATCTTTGATGAATCGCCGGTAAAAACCAGCATGACCTAGAAATGATCTGATCTCCTTCACAGAGCGAGGTTGTGGTAGATGTTGAATGAGGTCAACTTTAGCTTTATCCACTTCAATTCCTTTTTCTGAGATGATGTGTCCTAGAACTATTCCTGAATTCACCATAAAATGGCATTTTTCCCAATTTAGAACAAGGTTCTTTTCTTTACATCTGGATATCACGAGGGCAAGATGCTTCAAACATTCGTCAAACGAGGAACCAAAAACAGAGAAATCATCCATAAAGATCTCGAGAAAACTATCTATCATGTCAGAAAAAATGCTCATCATGCAACGCTGAAAAGTAGCAGGTGCATTACACAACCCGAAGGGCATACGTCTATAAGCAAACGTCCCAAATGGACACGTGAATGTAGTTTTTTCCTGATCTTCCGGAGCAATGTGAATTTGGTTATAACCGGAAAAGCCATCTAGAAAACAGTAGTGACTGTGTCCAGACACACGTTCTAGCATTTGGTCAATGAAAGGGAGCGGGAAGTGATCCTTCCTTGTTACTGTGTTCAACTTCCTGTAGTCGATGCATACTCGCCATCCTGTGGTTGTACGAGTAGGGACTAATTCATTCTTGTCGTTCTGAACTACAGTAATGCCTGACTTCTTAGGCACAACTTGAATGGGACTAACCCAGTTGCTATCGGGAATTGGGTATATGATACCCGCATCAAGCAGTTTCAGGATTTCTCCTTTGACTACATCTCTCATGTTAGGATTAAGTCTCCTTTGCATTTCCCTAGATGGTTTGGCACTCTCTTCGAGATTAATGTGGTGCATGCAAATGGTAGGACTTATTCCTTTGAGGTCTGAGATGGTCCATCCTAATGCCCTTGTGTTCCTTAAGTACTTCTAAAAGCTTACTTTCCTGTTCCGTGTCTAAACATGATGAAATAATGACAGGTAAAGTCATAAGAACCTAGGAATGCGTACTTCAACGTACTAGGCAATGTTTTCAATTCAAGCTTGGGTGGCTCAACAATGGATGGAATGAGCTTGGAATCAGAGAGTAAGGGTGGTTCCACTTCATATTTCCTTTCAGTGACGTCCATTTGAGGTACAGATTCGAGCAGAGATAGGACGTCACTACAGTATGCATCATCATAGGAATCTGAGTTAAAGTTCTCCATACATGCTTGAAAGGGATCGACGGATAGAATGTTAGTCAACGAATCTTGTATTAATCCTTCAATCATATTAACTTCATGCACATCATCATCATCAAGATTCACAGGTTGTTGACTAATATCGAACACATTCAATTCTATCGTCATGTTGCCAAAAGACAGTTTCAACATTCCGTTACGACAATTAATAATCGCATTGGACGTAGCTAAGAAAGGACGTCCTAAGATGACTGGAATGTGACAGTCTGGGTTTTGTACAGGTTGAGTGTCTAAGACAATGAAGTCTACGGGAAAATAGAATTTGTCAACCTTGATCAAAACGTCTTCGACCATCCACGAGGAATCTTGACAGATCGGTCTGCCAGTTGTAGAGTGATAGATGTTGGCTTCAACTCCCCAAGACCTAACTGCTCATAAACAGAATATGGCAGAAGGTTAACACTTGCACCCAGGTCTAATAACGCTTTATTGACCGTGTGTTCTCCTATAGTGCAAGAAATTGTTGGACATCCTGGATCCCTAAACTTGGGTGGAGTTTTGTTCAGAATGATGGAACTCACCTGCTCAGCTAAGAAAGCACGTTTGTGCACATTGAGCTTGCGCTTTTGAGTACACAAGTCTTTGAGGAATTTGGCATAAGCAGGGATTTGCTTGATTGCTTCAAGAAAAGGAATGTTGATGTTGACTCTCTTGAACAGATCTAACATCTCATTGTAATGGGTACTTTTCTGTTGATAGATCAATCTCTGAGGAAATGGGGCAACAGGAGAATGAGTTGGCAAAGGGACATTCATAGCGGTAGAATTGTCAGGCTTTCCAACTTGCTCAGATTCTTTGGTTTTCTGGGGTTGTGGAGACAGCGTGGAATTTGTATCAGATTCATTAGGTTCGCCCACTTTGTTCTCGATGACTTTACCACTTCGGAGGGTGGTAATGGCATGTACTTGATCGGGAGAGGTTTCCTTGCAGGATGATGAGCCTGTTTGAAATACTACTTTGGATTTTGTTGGGGTTGGCTCGGAAGTTTACCCTTTTCTCTCTCACTTATGGAATCACAGATTTGACCCATCTTTTGATCAAGACTTTTCTGACTTTGCACCAGACTCTGGACATCTCCTCGATGTTGGATAGTCTCTTGTCGGTATTGTGTTGAGATTGTTGAGGGTTTGATTGTTGTTGAGGGTTTCTCGGGTGTTGATAACCTTGATTGTTCTGATATCCCTGATTGTTTTGATAGCTCTGATTGGGTTGAGATGGTCCTCCCTGAGTGGGTCCTTTGGACCATGAAAAGTTAGGGTGGTTTCTCCATCCTGGATTGTAGGTCTGTGAATAGGGGTTATGCTCTTGTTTTTGAAACATGGCATGTGCCTGTTCAAGCCTAGATTCCTGGACTGCAAGCAAATCGGGACAATTTTGGAATTGATGGTTGGGATCGTTACAAGCGGCACATACAGACGAAGCGACATGTTCTCGGAGAGTAGTGGTGGAAGGTTTTGAATTTTTATGTAGTTCTAACTCTTCTAATCTCCTAACTATTGATGCCATGTTTACTTTTCCCTCGAAATTTGCTTCAATCCTAAAAGCCTTAGCTTCTGATGTAGTCTTTCTGGGTTCACGGATGGATTCCCACTGTTGCGTCTTTTCAGCTACTTCAATCAAGAAGTCCCAAGACGCATCAGCAGTTTTGTTTACGAATAGACCATTGCACATCGACTCAACAGTTGTTCGGGTGGACACATCTAGACCTTCATACAAAATTTTCACAAGTCTCCATTTTTCAAAACCATGATGGGGACATTGGAGCAATAATTCGTTGAATCTCTCCAGGTATCTAGCTAAGGTCTCACCCTCTAATTGCACAAAGCTATTTAGACTTTGAAGAATTGTCGCAGTCTTGTGATTTGGGAAAAACTTTTTGAAAAACTCCTTTATGAGGTCATCCCATGTCATGATGGATTGAGGCTGTAAAGCATACAGCCAGGCCTTTGCCTTATCTTTCAGGGAGAAAGGAAAGAGCCTTAACTTTAGGATTTCATCGGGCATTTGAGTGAAACGCAGAGTTCCACAAATCTCCTCGAATTCTCTCACATGGTGATAAGGGTTTTCATTCTCAACACCTCTAAAAATAGGAAGCATTTGTGTTGTGCTCGATTTCAGCTCATAATGGCCATTAACCTCGGGTAGCACAATACAAGAAGGTTGACTGGTTCTCGTTGGGTACATATAATCCTTGAGTGTACGGGGTTCTCCCATTGTTTCTGGTTGATCTGGACTGTCTCCCTCAGAACTTAGAATTTCGATAGGTTCGTCTGGGTTAATTCTAACAAGTCTGTTTGTTTGGTCTCTGTAGGTCACAATCATGTCCTAGCAGGTACCTTAACTAACATTTTAGTCAGAGCAATCAGAAACAATTTTGGACCACAAAAAGGCCCAATATTTTGGTTTAAAATGGGTTTTGATGATTTGGTTTTGAGTGGGTTTTGGTTTTAAAATTGGGCTTTGGATTTTTTTTTTTTTTTTTTGAACTAAACCTAGCATAAATTAGCACAACCCATAAAAGAAAATAAAAACAATAATAATAATTAAGACAAGCCCATAAAAGAAAAAGAAAAAGGAAAAGAAAAATAAAGACAAAAAAAAAAATAATTACAATCCCAAATAAAAAATAAAAAAAAAGAAAATAAAGGAAAATAAAAATTATTACAATCCCAAATAAATAATTAAATTAATTATTACAAGCCCGAATTTGAATTTAAATGAGGCCCAAGTGGGTTAACTCATGGGTTAGGCTTACTTGATTTTTGGAGGGAAGCCCAAAAATAGGCTTTTGGTCCCCTTTTAGTTGCACAGCCCAGTTGGGCTTTAGGATCGTCCTAAGTAGCTCACGCCCAAGCCCAGCAACAGTTGGAGTTGGTTCAGCAACACGAGCCCAGGAGGATCAGCTGCAAAGCCCAGGAGCAGAAGATCACGAGCCCATCAACAGAAAAAGGCAGAGCCCAGCAGCAGCAGGTGGCTAAGCCCAGTTGCAAAGTTTGGCGAAGCCCAGCAGACCACCACCAGTGAAGCCCAGCAGTGAAACGCAGCTTCAGTTGGCAGCCCAGTTGCTTTGGCTTGGCAGCAGCAGGCTTGGTTCACCAGCTCCAGCAACAGCAGCAGCAGCAGCTCAAGTGGCCAGCAACACAGCTCTGCGGCAACTCAGTGGCACCTGCAATGATAGTGAAGAAGCTCAGACAACTCAGTGCAATGATTGCAGGTCAGGACAGCAAAGGAAATCAGCAGCAGCAAGCACCACTCCCCGGCAGCGGCGCCAAAAACTTGGTGTGGTTAGAAAAGACACACAAAAGACTTGCAAGTATACAAGGCCAAGTTTTAGTATAGAAGGTAAGAGAGGGATCAGTCCACAGGGAGTAGGAGTGCTTAAAAACTTAACCTAAGCTGTCAATGAAGGATGCAAGCAATATGGCAGATGGGAAAGATGGGAAAACAGTTAACAAAGCAAAGCAAATGACATGTAATAAAAACAGCAAGGAACCAAGGCTGTAAGCCAAGGGCAGGGGGAGTTTGTGCACTGATTTCAGTGCACAACAGCTACAAATTGCAAGAAATTAAACAAGCAAAACAGGTAAGGAGATAAACTGAACAGGAAGCAAAACAGAACTGAATTTATAAGTGACTGTAAAAGGGATTGCGGCTAAGCTAAGGGCTTAGAATCCACCTTGTGTCCTAATCAAGCAATGCAATTCTAGGTTGAAATTAGGATATTAAGCATACATTAGAATGGGAGGAAAATCAGCTTGCTCATTGATATGCCCCTAGTATTGACTGTCTTTTGACAGCACAGTCAATCACAGGCATATCAGAGCACTGACTTCTTCCCATTGCTCAAGCAAGACAAGCATTAAGACGACTATCCTAGCAATTCATCATTTAACAGTGCACTAGGCTTCATCTGAGCCTTAGCTAGTGCAGTTTAGCTCATGCTAAGCATGTAAACAACATTAACATTCATCACATATGATAATCTAAACACAATATACAGCATTGAAGATAAATCAAAACAACATACACAATCAACTGTTAACTGCATAAAGAACTGGAATTTGGAATTGCAAAATAAAATTGTTTCAATTCTCTTCTGGCTAGTCCAGAGAGATATACCGTGTTTTTTAGATACAACATAATTATACAAATATATACTCCAAAAATCCAAATTAGGTTCCAGCCACTTTCCCCCAAAAACAGAAATTAGGTAAAATTGATTTACCTAATTTAGATGAGATATTCACTCCAACTCGTCGACCCACTCTCCAATTTCTTCTCCTGGTTCATCTCTTGCTTCAATTTCTGCTTTAACATCACTTATATCCCCAATTTCTCACCTAGGGTTTCAGTGAGAAGAAAGGTGAGAAATTGGAGAAATTAGTGGTTGATAAAGAAATAGGACGTGTTGGCAATGATGGTTTTAGGTTTAGGGATGGTTTGGTGGCGTAGGGAGTGGTGGTGGTGAAGGCAGAGCAGGTGGAGAAGGTGGTGGTGGTCTGCAACAGGCATGGAGGGGGAGAGGTCGATGGAAGAAGGAGAAGGGGGTGTTTGGTACGGGTATATGGCTCGGATGTTAGGGTGTTGGGCAGTTTCAGCGAGTGAATATGTTATGCGATCCGGGCCGTAGGATGAGAAGATGGTAGGTAGATCTGACGGCGATTCGGAGGAAGGCGAGGAGCGACCGTCGGATGAAGGGATACAATGAAACGAACGGCATTTGATGGAGTTAGGTACTGTAGTGTGAAGCAGATATATCAAACTTTGATGCACAGCAAGGGAGCGACCGTAGGATGTTTCTGAGAATAAATCTGACGGCTTAAATACGAGACGGGTATGGATTTGGGTTTTAGGATTTTGGGTTTAGAATATGGGTTTGAGAAATGAGTTTGGGCTTGGAAAATCTTGAGCCAACTTCTTCTTTAAGAACAAATTTCTTCTTAAAGCCCATTTCTACCCTTTTTGGTCTTCCGCACATCATTCTTCACAGCTTCCTTGCGTAATTCCTCCCGACTTTTCACTATTTTTCTGCTCTTTTCGCTCCGCAACTCATCCAAACTTTATTTATTCCCTAAAAATGCAAAAATTAAGTAAGAAAAATATTTATTCTTGAAAACAATGAAAATACAGAATATGGGATAAAATGTAGAATTAATGCATAAAAGATGAGTTAGATGCCAATAAAAAGGGATAAATATATATAATATTTGGCACTCATCACCTATTTACATAGAAGTTGTGAGGCGCAGTGGGGCACTTAGAACTGTGAATTCTGCCATGATTAGTTTTTTGTCTTTCTGCTATTTTCATCGTATATCGTGGTGTTGCTATCGACTATTTTCGCTGGTGTATCTATCAGTAAGGGGTTGTATCCATTGGGAGATTTACGGAGGAGTTTTCTATGTTCGGCCATTGCAGGTCAAGGAAAAGACAATTACGATGTCTGTGAACTATAATGTACATGGTAATCACCCCTTGGTTAATGCTTGTTGATGCTTGCCATGTTGCAGTCGGTTTCTAGGTTTCATATTTCGACTCAAATGGCGTTCTAAGAAAGTCGTCTCGCTGAAGTGGAAGGGTGCAACAAATGGCGATGCCCAGCCCAGTCGAGTGCTTATGTGTAATTTTGGTCATGTTGAGACCTTTGATGGCACGACAACAAGATCAATTCTCACTGAATTCGTTCTTCCACTTTTCTCCTAGTAATCACAGGTGTAATGAAAAAATCTCTATCCAAGCTGAAGTTTTGAGCAGTTACAGGATTACTTATGGGTTACAGCCAACTATGTTGTTTGTCAGTATTTTTAAGGCATGCGAATTAATATAAGGAAGAAAGTCGTGCTACAAGTGATAAAATTAGAAGCTGCGCAGGAGTAATTACAGCTGACCGTTTTATTTCCAGATTTCTAACAGGTGACTTCAAGCAGCTGACAACTTCTTCTACTTGCAAGAGCAAGACACTTCAACTGATGAGTACTTTGGCAGTATTGATCCTCACTGGAGTTGTACAAGGGGTTGCTCTCAGAGTACCAAGCCACACCTGTCAAGTTGCTGCAAGACAACCTTGCTAGTCAGTTCTTTCATCCTTGAGGACAAGGATGTCTTGAAGGGGTGGGGAATGTCATGTGCCTCATATGTGAAAAGAGTGCCCCTTATCCTGTTAGTGTCATTATTTAGTACAAGTTGTTGGTGGTAGTGTTTAGATTAATATGAGGTGTATTTATCAGTTGTATGAGATGGGTTAGATTTAACCATATGTGCTAGCAGTAGCCATTAGATGTAGGGCAGGGAAGCTTAGCTTTATAAGCTGATTGTTTTGTAATGAAAACTCATAAAATTATTAATCCAAAACAGAACTTTGTTCTTAGCTGTGTTCTTCGGCACCAAAGAGGCTTGATTGGTGAGAATCAAGAAAAGTTTATCCTCAAATTATCACCCAATCTTGTCATTGTACTAAGGTACATGACAAACACCCCCTATTATGCTTTGTCAAACTTGAGCCACGATGTCGAGGGAGTTTTGTAGGTAGGATTAAAAGAGTTTAGCATGACCCTTGGACACTTGTACTAGCTCGACAACTCTATCTCAGCGGCGTGGCCGTAGCCCTATCCTACCAATTTTCTTAGGTACTCGAGATGCAGTATCAATTAATCTTTCTCAATAGCCTGTGGATCTCTGCCTCCGCCTCCTATCTTGTACTGGACACTAGTGAGGTGAGGTTTCTGAATCGAGGCACTGCTAATGGTCCATATGAGAAACAAAGATCATAATTATTTAAAGACATCATCCAATTAAATTGCACCAAGTGAAATACGACAACTCACTCGACCCCGAACTCCCAAAAATTCGTAAAGCTGTCAAAAAAGAGATGCATTTGATGGCAATTTTAAAGTTGCATACACATCTCAAGTTCGCACACAACCCAAATGACAAAATACAAACCAAAGGTAGACTTTTTTTTTTTTTTTCGCGGGAACCGCATATGCAAAGCACAAACATATTCGGATCAAGTTGGCGCGAATCATCGCCAAGAATAGAAAGGTAATTTTCTAAATGGGGCAATAATCAAAGGAAATATTATGATATTCTTTGCGTCAAAGTAACTTTCTAGTCTTCTAAAGACATACACGTGAACAAACACTGAGATTTCAAACATAAAGATTGGGTTGTTGGTTCTGCGGTCGTAGGCGCAGACTAGCAACCTATTTAACAATCCTGTTAAAAGGGCGGCAATCTAATAAGACAAAAAGGATCGTCACATGATAATTCATGCCATCTCTTATTAAAAAAAATATGGAAATGACCAATTAACCCTTATTATTAATTATCAAGATTAGTGATGATAATCAAGATTAGTGTTGATAATTAATTTTCACTTATAATAACTCTAAAATCAGATTTTTAGAGTTGAAAAAAAAGTTGTGAAGAGAAGAAAAAAGACATTTTTGTGAAACCCTAGATTTTGATTCACTCAACCAAAATGAGTGATTCCAGTGACAAATTTGAGATGGGTGAATCTCTAAATTAGTTCCCATTAGCTTTTTGTCGTTCAAAATTATCTAAAGTACGTAAAAAAATCGAAACTTTTAAAATTTTAGGAGAACTTACGGTTGGAATTTAGCTCGTTACCAACCGTAACTCTCAGTTACGGTTCCAAAAGTATCGAATACCAACCGTAACTGGTTCAATTTGGGGAAAACCTAATCGTAATACCAGTTACGGTTGGTAGAATCACAACATATAGCAACCGTAATAAATTACGGTTGGTAACTAATGAATCGAGATCAACCGTAATTAACCTACGGTTGGTAAGTTATTTGAGTACAAGTAGTAACTCAAATACGGTTGGTAACAATGATGCAATTACAAACCGTACGTAAAAAAAAAAATGAAACATCCAGGACAACTTACGGTTCGTAACTTAAGTAACGAGACCAACCGTAAGTAATTTACGGTTGGAAAAAAAATTCGTAACTGAATATTTTATCTCACAATCAAGAACTTACTGTTGATATTTGAGTTAAATGAACCGTAACATCAACCAAATCTATAGTTACGGTTCCAATTGGAGTTATTACCAACCGTAACTCACATGCAACACGGAAATTTCAATTTCAATATTGATCCAAACCCTAATTTTTGATACAAAACTAACTTAAATCAAACACAATAAACAAAACACTAACTGGGTCTTTTAGAAATATAGTTTTCAATTAACGATTATCAATTTTTCAAATCGCTGATTAATTGAGGACGATGAAAATTTCAATTTTAATGGAGGAGGAGAAGAGAAGAGAAAATGAAAAAAATCAAAAAAACTGTTTTGATTTTTTTGATTCCATTAAGTTAAAAATAAGAGTAGGGTAATCTGGTCAATTTACACCCCCTATAAGACATCCCTAACTAATAAGAGGGACGTTGCTATCATCCTTGCCGCCCCTCCAATGAAACATGCCGCCCCTTTAACATGATTGCTATTTAAGAGTCTCGTGAAAATAGTTAAGAAACAGAGTAAATGCAGTATAGACCCAACTTTATTGCCTAAGAGATTCGGTTTCGTACGCTTATTTCGAAATGACATTTTCATCATACATTTCTTAATTTCGCCTAATTCAATCTGTAATTCAATTTCAAAGAGTGATTAAGATCAAAGTGTGTATTAATTGGAGATACTAACTTGGTCCAGTGAACTTTCTTCTCCGCATTGGTGGGGCTAGTGGGTTTGAGTTGCCGAAATTGAATTAATCCTGGAGCGAAAAATACGAAATCTATACAGATTCTCCTATTCAAAAGTCACTGTAAATTAGGATTGTATTCTCATTATAATCACTATGATGATGATTCAGAAGCAATACATTTTTAGTCCACTAAATGAGCTGGATCCACTTTTAACCCCTTTTACATAAACATAATAATAGACAGAACCAAAATCTAAGACTATCACAGGAAGTCTTAGCAATAGAGAGAAATGAAAGAAGATCTTTTATGATATTGTTGTTAGTTGGGAATTGAATAAGCAAGGTATGTAGGAATTGCTGAAGTATTGAAACCATTAAAACTAGAACCAGCTGACGCAGTATAAGCCCCCATGTCTGGCCAAACAAGCCAGTCATTCACCTTCAGATCAGGCAACTGATAATTTGTTAGAAGAGTATCAAGTCCATCGCAAGTTGGCCCAAACACGGTAGAAGTATACGTCTTCAATCCTGCGCAATTAGGATCATCCGGGTTTGATGTATAAGCTAATGGTTTCGCCGTGACAGTGGCGTGATCGTATAGCAAACAATTCATAGAACCATATATGCCGTCACTGATGTAATACTCCCTTAACTCTCCACGAACACGTTTTCCGATTATGTCCGTGACTAATGTGAATGCTGTCTCGGCAAAGAACCGGCCTGGCTCCGAAATGAGCTTCAATTCTTGATCATCAGGAAAATAAGTTTCAAGAGCATTTTTAATAGTAATTGCAGCATCATCAAACTGCGAACCAAGTGTAAACCCGCCACCGATATTAAGTATATGCATTTTAGCCATACCAAGCTTCTCCGCAGTAATGAAAATCGCTTTAGCTTCAGCAATTGCAGCGCGATACGCCCTCGAATGTGTCGCACCACTACCAACATGAAAAGAAACCCCGTGAACAACTAAATTCGCAGCATTAGCAGCTTCCAGCAGCGGAACAAACTCTTCCGGCAGAGCACCATATTTATCACCTAACGGGCACCGAGCACCTTCATCCTCCGGTGCCTTAATACGCATCAGCAACCCACATTTAGGGTGAAATTTCCTCATCTTTTCGACTTCATCGATAGAATCAAATGTAGTAAGATTGACACCAACAGTAGCCGCATACTTGATATGAGACTCACTCTTGCAAGGGTTCGCATAAACAATACGATCCGGCGAAACACCCAGAGCAAGAACAGTTTCGATTTCGCCTTTACTAGCGCAATCGAAGTTTGCTCCTAACAGAGCAAGGGTACCAAGTAAAGCTGGTTCAGGATTACATTTGACAGCATAAAAGGGTTTGACAGACGGAAGACTATGATTCCATTTATCCATAAGAGTGACGATTTTTCCCAAGTCTAAAACATAGAAAGGATCTTTTACCTCTTGTTTTGTGGTTGAAATGATTGAATGAATGAAATCAGTAACTCCGTCTGTTGATGAATTATTCATAACCCTTTTTCCTTTCACTCCTGGTGCTCCCAATATCTCTTGATGACTCTTTGGGTTTGTTCCCATGACTCTAACCTGCTGAGAAGCCATGGAAATCTAGAAAAGGAAGAAACAGAGGGAGGTGAAGGAGGAAGGCAAGAAAAAAAATCTTAGATAAGACCTATTCTTATTGCCTTGAGAGGTTTTTGTGTTGGCGTGTGAAGTATTTATAGAAAGAATAGAAAAAATATCATTCAAGATTGGTACAGTAAATAGAGAAGGTGTATTATGGTCCCGGGATTACCCTTTTGGAATCAAAAGAAACAAAAAGGAAAAAAGGGTTTATAGTACTTTTCTTGAGTGTGGTGAATTTCGTTGGGGTGGAAAGGATATGATCTAAAAATCTCGATTTGTTTTCATTTTTTTTAGGAGGTTGAAACCGAAAATTAGGTCCGACGCAGATTTGAGAAACGTGAGATTAGACGATTACTAAGGTGTTTCGAATCTTCTGATATTCTTTGTAATATTAGCTCACAAGGATGGTGAGAAAATTTAGTTGAAAATTGGCTTTGTATGAGCGCGTAGGAGACGCGTAAGTGCGGTGAGGAACACAGAAAGGAAGATGTTCCCGGCATCTACCTACCAATGCAATTCGTATTGGTCTTCTTGAATATATATATATATATACTTTTTTTTAATAGTACTTCTCTCCCGGAAGAACTGGAGGAGAGTGGAGATACCAGTGCATTATTCCTGTATGTATGGAATATTATTAGGTGTTGAAAATGCTTTATTTTTATCTTGTCGTTTTTCCTGTTACGAAGAAGAAAAAACTTCCGTATAGCATGACATATAGAAAACCTGGTTAAATTAGGGTCTATCCATTTAATTAGCGCATATGACTGTATGACAAAAAAGAATCATTAAAAAATAAAAATGGTAACCCTTTATCCAACTATTTTACATAATGGTTAATTTATTCCTGATTAATTAATGTTAATTGGATGATTAATTGATGTTTAGTCAAATTAAACTAGAAATAAACTAACCTTGATTCATCATCAAAAGATGAAAAAAATCAAACCAAAATCGGTTTATGTTCATGCCCTCTAAGACCGATTCTAAGAATCAGTTTATAAGGCTCAGAACATAAACCTATTGTAAAATTTAAAAGTTTTTCTGTGACTTTTTTCCGCCATAATCGGTTTATGTTAATGCCCACATAAAACGATTGTAAATCTGGGCATTTCATGAAACTGTCTTGCTCATAACTTGTTCGTACGATGTCGGAATGATCTCATTCTTTTTGCGTTCAATTCATATTTTTATGCTCTATAATATAAAGATAAAAATTTTAAGGTTTGTGCAAAAATGGTTAATGAATCGATTGATGTGTACATTAGCACAAACCGATTGTGCTTGATGTTCATCACATCAACCCAGAATCGGTTTATGTAGGTGTACCATATCTACCGATTTTGGAGAACATGAATAACAATCGGTTTATGTGGACTCTTAAATAATCCGATTCTGGGCATAGCGGTTAAGGAATCAAAGGTTGTACAATCGTATTATATGGACATACATATAATCCGATTCTAACAAAAAAAACATACAGAAAAAACGGGTATCTCTTCCATATAAGAATCGGGCTATGCAGGCACTAACGTAGGCCGATTCTGGTTCAATTTTCTCGAAACAGAAAACACATCCAAGATAACCGGTCTTTGTGGGCATGAACATAAACTGTTTCTATATGTAATCGGTTCACAAGTACACTAACGTAAACCGATTCTGGTAAACCAAAAAAAAAATGATTTAAAAAAAATCGAATTTTGAGTGATTGCATGTTGCTATAACCTAATTTAGGGGATCGGGTTTACTAGAAAAGTACTTGATTCGTGCCATTTTGGGGGAGAAGAAGAGAAGAATAATCAGTTAAAAGTGGAGATGGAGATGAAAATGAATTTGAATTTGAATTTGATTTTGATATAAGTTTTTAGTTTTTAGTTATATGATTTTGATTTTAGTTTTTAATTTTTAGTTTTGTTATTAGGATTTAATGAGGATAAACTGGTAGTATTAGTATTTGATAGAGGGTAAATTAGTAATTTCATCTCTTAATAACCTTTTTTGTCCTGTAGTCATGGGCCCCAATTAAATTGGATAGGCCCCAATTTAGCCAGGATAAAAAACTTGCCGGATTAGGTATACCATATTAATCCTGACTAGTTTGGAGCCTATAAGGATTATTTGGGACCTATGCTTACAAGAAAAAAAGGGTCATCCAGAAGTAAAATGAAAAACCCCTTATCAAACTATTTTACATAATGGCTAATTTATCCCTGACTAATTAGTGTTAATTAGGTAATTGTTTAATCATGTTAACCCGGAAATCAATTAATGTTACTTCATCATCAAAACATTATTTTTTTTTATTTTTTTTTTTGAAGAAAATCAACCCATAATCGAGCTATGTTCATGCTCTCATAAACCGATTCTTAGAAGACTTTAAACATAAACCGATTGTAAAATTCGAGAGTTTTTATGTGATTTTTTTCTGTTAGAATCGGTTCATGTTAATTCCCATATAAACCGATGGTAAATCTGGACATTTCTTCAACTGTTTTGCTCATAACTTCTTCGTCTGATGTCGGAATGACCTCATTCTTTTTGCGTTCAATTTGTATATTCACGCTCTACAATATAAAGATAAAAATTTCATGGTTTGTACCAAAATTCAAACATTGCTAATGAATCGGTTGATATATGCATTAGCATAAACAAATTGTGGTTGATGTTCATCAGACACGGAGAACATCAACCCAAAATCGATTTAACCGATTGCTTGTAACATCAACTACAGTCAGACTAATCTTGTGCACACATAAACCGATTCTGGTTTATTTTAAGAAAATTTGATGAGTAAATTCCAGAAATTTAGAGTTAAAGCATTGTTGAGTTTCTCTTAAAAGGAACAAATTAAATGGATTAACTCAATCACTTGAATTGTTTGTCCACGAAAATCTTTCAAAACCCAAAAAAAAAAAAATGAGTATTCAATTGTTGTTTGTGATTAGGTTTTAGTTTTTGATTTTGATGGAAATTTTGAAAAAAATAGGTTTTGATTAAAGATTTTTGTATTTGTTAATAGAAATGATTATGATGTTGTATTTATTTTAAAATTATTAAGGTTTCTTTATAGGGTTATTTAGTATTTTTACCTAATTTAGACACCCCTTATCCCCTTAGTCTAAGTGGGTGAGGAAATTTATAGGCCCCAAATAAACACATTAGGCCCTAAACTAGCCAGGATATTAATTGGGGTGTATCGAATTTTAAATGGATTCAGATGAAGGGATAAGGGGTGCCAAAATGGGTGAAGTAACAAAATTACCTTATCTATTATAATTAAACTTAAACTAATTCATCTCCTCATTTCATTTTCATTTCATCTTCTCCTCTAACATACGACCTACTGGTCCCCCAGCTTCATGGATAACCTTTGAAAACTCGTTGATTAATTCGTCGTAATCGTCGATTCGAAAACTCATCGTCGGTTAATATTCAAACATGAAGCCGCGTGTGAAACAAACTTATAGAAGATCTAGGAATTGGAAAATCTACTCAATACAAAAGGAAGAAAAAAAACAGTTGATGAAAAAGGAATCCCTGAAACTGCTGAAACCGAAGAAATGACGAGATTGAGAACGTAAGTGATTGCATAAACTCATTCCAGTACTTCAATTTGTTGTTTGCATGTCAAATTCGGTCAGAAAATTCGGAACTCTGAAATTGCAGTTATGTAGTCGTCAGGGTTTCTGTTTGACGACCATGCCGACTTTTCATATTTAGTAATAGTCGTTGTCTTCATAGAATTGAAGATCTTGACGACTTTTCATCTCTGAAAGTGACATTTACATGGTCGTCATGATATTCAACCTAACACCTTGACGACTAGTGATGTTGTATTATAGTTGTCAGTATTTGAAAATCCTAACCTGCCGACTAATGCTGTGAAAAGCTTGTTTTCTTGTGTTCCAATTTGTTACTAGTCGGCATATTATTTGAATACTGATTTGACGACTAAGTATTAGTCGTTATGTGGAATTATCGACCATGTCGATTAATAACTCCCCAAACGTAGTTTTTCAGTATTGAGATTGTTATTAGTCTTTATTGTGTTTTTTTCCTAAGGTGACGACTACCTTTTGGTTGTCAATCAATATTTGTTGTCGTCCCTGACGACTAAGCATATTAGTTACTTAGTTGTTTCCTTGTTCAAATGTTGACCCTGACGACTAATTGAAATGTATTTTCATTATTCTTTTTCAGGCTGCAAAAGGTCAAGCAAGAAATGAAACATACTACTCCTCCTTCAAGACTCCTCGCGTAGGCGAAGAACTCTTGACTGCCATACATCGAGGGGAATTTTTGGATCCGGGAACATTTAGGATCCGTGAAAGGGATGATTCTCATCCACCACCTGAACCAAGTGATTCAGATAAAACTCCAGATGAAGACCAATCATTTCTATCTGGTAGAGGAGGTAATGATGATGGTGATCAAGGAACTTCGGCTGCTACAAGAGATAAAGATGGTGACGATCAAGGAACTCCACCTGCTAGAGGAGGTAATGATGATGGTGATAACAATGATGATGGGAAGAATGATGATAAAGATGATGGACAATGTGAAAGTGTTGAAGAAGAAGGTAATGGTCAAGAGACAGGGGTTCGGGTTAAACAAGAACTGCGAGCTGCAATGGGAAAAATGAAGGTTATCAATAAACCTATTAATTCTCACATTCCGCCCTATCACTTAAAGAATGTACAGAAAGAAGGGTTACCTAGAGATGGTAGACATGTTCTTTTTGTATACAACGACTCATGGGCGTATTAGTTTCTGTCACCTAACACTTTCTTCTTTTACTTTTGTTATTGTGTGATTCCTTGATTGTGCATTTAATATTATTCCATCAATTCCCATACATTCTCTTTATATTGTTGCAAAAAAGTTTTTTCCTTTCATTTAAAGTTATTTTACATTTTCTTTCTATCTATATTGATCTTGATTCTCCTTTGACTGGAATCATTATCATATTAAGTTACTCTTAACTCTTTTTTTACCCAGTAATATCTCATTTGTTGTTTACATATTTCTCTGTTTCCGAATTTAATCTTATTTCAGTACTGTCTCTGCATATTCATTTGTATAGCTGTAACTTCTTAAATCTTTCTGCTCAATATTTATTGAAATGAAAATTCTATCTTGGAACGTCCATAAACAGGCCCCTTAATACCAGAGACCATTAAGACCATCTGTACTTTTCTTACAAACAGATTTAGTTTTTCTTTCCGAAACTAAAGCTCTATACTCTTGCACGGAGCTTATCTTTAAAAAGTTGTTTGGTTCATAACGATGTCAGTGGGTAGAGGAAAGGACTGTTTGGAAAAATTATATTCATATTACATTACTATATTCTCAACTTAATGTGTGTCATTTTACTGTGAACCATAATGGTTTACAATTAATGTTAACATGTGTATATGGTACTATAGACCTTGATGACAAGGTGGCATAATCTTCGCATATATCTTAATGGGGCAACAAATCACAATCCCATGGTTATTAATTAGGGACTTAAACTTTATTTTGGATCCTGCGGAGAAACAAGGCGGAAATAAATCAAATTCTATTTAGAAAATCATTCATCTTACAGGTTCTTGATCCATTAGATCTGCAAGATACGGGATACAAGGATGTTCCTTTCACTTGGTTCATCTATAGAAAAGGAGATGCGAACACATGTGAAAGAATTGACGAGACATTAATTGAGTACCATGGATTCAATAATTTTCGGATACAAAGATACATCATCTTTCTAGAATAGGGTCGAACCATATTTTGTTATTACTATATTCAAACCTTGAAAAAAAAAAAAAGAGCTACAAAAACCATTCAGATGTCTCAGATCTTGGCTTACCCATCCATCTTGATCAGTCGTTCTATCCACATCTCGGAATATTAATTCCAGTAACTCCCTCACCTCAAAATTGCAGCTTCTATCTTCCGATCTCTCTCACTGGAACTACAAGGTAATTAGAAATATTCATAAATAGATTAAGACCTTGAACAATAAAATTGAATATCTGCATGAGTCAGGGAGTTTCCCATCCCAATTACATTATCTTAAGAGTCTACATTTGGATTAAGAAAATAGTATAAAATCAGAAACAGTTATTATCATCAATTATTCCGTGATAAATTATTCGAGGAATATGACCAAAATGTGTGCCATATTTCCATGCCTCGGCATCCTATAAAAAAAAAAATTAACTCCCTCCTAATAAACCACTTTTATGAGATACACTCACTCAGCCAACCTTCGGGTCTTTGGCTTTTAGATAAGGACCAAATTAACTCCCTCCTAACAAACCACTTTTATCATATAAACTCGTCCCAATTCTCATAATATGATTACTATTTTTGATAAATAGAGTGCTGCATCTCGGAGTCAAAAAATCTATCCCTTGTCGAGATCCCTTCTAGGAGGCAAATTGGAATAAACTTTCAAATATGAACACTTGGGGAGCTCCTAGCTCGGGCGGCTTCCAACCGGGTTTATCCAAATCCAACAGAATGATATATATCTTGGTATATTCTTTGTTTTCAACAGAAACCGCAAGGAAAATTTTGAACTTCTCCTTCAGAAATTTTATTCCACTTTGCAAGGTTGAAAATCAAAACTTCTCTTTCCAAGTCTCAAATTGGAAGCACAATACTTATCTAATCCATCTTACAAGTTTAGCCTGCGTACTAAATGAAATGCCTGGATATTCTGAAATCCATGTTAGATTAGCTAGACCATATACAGAGATATTCTTGGTGGAATAATATATATATATATATATATATATATATATATATATATATATATTAGTTTTTTTTATAACAGGAATAAAGATAAATCAAAATGCAAAAGGGATATTTAAAAGCATGGCCAAGCATATGCAAACAAATCTCTGGAGGGTCTTGGTACCAAAAACACACACTAATTCAATATTGCTCTTTTAACCAAACTGGCAGGCCGTCTAATTTCGGAACCTAACTAACTTTGGCCCCAACTTTTGAAAGCAAAGTACTTTCTGAACTCATATCCTTTCGGTTCTTCGAGAAAGTATAACCTGGACAAGTATCTAGAATAGTCTTTCCCTTATTAAGGACAATTTATATATGGCAGATCGATGAAGCCTTAGCCTCTACACAAATTTGAGAAAAACGAATTGATCACCAACTCAACGTTCATCCCCAAAGCAACAGATAAGAAAAACCGTTCCCTATTTTGGTCAAGGAGAATAATATCCCTCGAAGGTAATAAGGACTATTTCAAACTTGATGATTTGTTTACTCCTGAAATAAAAGAAAAAATCATACCCATCACTGTAAATCAATGTCTCATATATAATTAGATGAAAACATCATTCTTCTGGTTCCTTCTCGGTGAAATTTTTTAATGATTTCCTATTAAACAGATCTCCCAACAGAAACATCAATCTTTCATGGAAAAAGATTGGAAATTCCCAGTTAGTGCAAAAGACACTCAAACTTCAAGCCAACTTGCCTCGCATGTGTTGACAGTTTCTCCAGGTTGTCTAATGTATAACTCTCAAACTTTAAAATCTTAGAATCATCTCCTTAGAAAATGCTCATTTGCCAGGGTAATTTGGTTTCTTTCTCCTTAGAATCTTTAATGCGGATTTTCCAAATATCTTCATCAGTGAGTGGGTAGCTAATTGAATATCTTCTTCTGAGTGTGTGCCTTTCACAACCAAAATAGTAACTATACTGTGGTTCATCTGGATACACAGATGCTCATTGACTTTTGAAAAAACTAATTCCAATCCATGCATATTGATAGGGAAAATTAGAAAATTCCTCAATAACAACCCATCCATTTCTCAACCTTAGATTTTCAAACCTCACTTCTCGAATTTGATCAAACTTTATTGGGCTAATTTTAAATAGATTGGATTATATTTATTGATTATTCTTCTAAAGAAGGATAACCCTCAATAGGATATGCTTTCATACTCGGTAGAACAAGAATCGTGTATGCACATTGAGTCAGGATCTAACCAAGCTGCCTCGGCTCTTCAAGAAAAAGCTATAACTTTGTTAATAACAAGCAATATGCTATATTAATAATCTTCTGTTAATAGCTACATACTGCAAGCAACTAGCGGATATTTTCAACATCAACTATCATGAAGGTGAAATCTCTATTAGACAAACTTCCTCAATTGCAGGTTCATTATATCAACATGAAACATAACACAACGATTCAACGGCAAAGACATACAGGATACAACATCTTCAACACATGTCAACAAACTTAACAACAAGTACTCGAGTGTAAAAATAGGCCAAATTGAAAAAGTGAAAGTAACACTTTTCCAGAAATGGAGGGAGTATTATTTAATTTATAATATTCATCTTTTACATAAAAAAACAAACTATTTTTTCATGTAAAAGCATCATGGTTAGTCGAGGAGTCGGAAGCACACAAAATATTTTACCTTCTTCCTTTTGGAAAAAAAATTACACACGTGTATGAGTCACATAATATGAGAGCTCTAGAATTATTGATATATGAATAAAATATTAGTATGCCAAACATCACCAAATTCAAAAGCATCCCCTACGTTCTCTGGTTCTTTCTCAAAAACAAGATTTTAAAACAGACCTTACAATATCACATGGCAAAAGATCGTCACTACTGATGCGAGACTAAAGATGAAAGTTAACGTGTTAAAATATCAATAAGCACCAAAACTTACATACAAATCCATTGTAGTCCATCCCGGTTAGGATACCTGGCTTTCACCCAGGCGACCCGGGTTCAAATCCCGGCAATGGAATTACCTATTTTTTTTTTTGCAAAACTTACAGATGACCTAATGTGCATTTGGCATATTAATTTTTCTCTCAGAACATGAACCCCAAAAGCCAAAACTACACTAATTTGGACCCGTTTGCATAATCTTTGATTCGTAAAAGCGTTTCATTTACGCCATCACATCATCATCAGCTATCCAGAGGACGCGATTAAGTATTTCGGTAGGTTGTTTGCATAGTAAAAAACAAGATCCTAAATGAATAGTAGTAGTAATTTGATATTGATGGTTAATTTGGTTCTGATGTGTATATTCCAAGTTATCTAATCTTCTTTTTTCCAAGAATAAACAAAGTTTTGATTAAATGCAGTTGATTTTTGGTCAAATTTGGGATCTTCTCTTTTCTCCTCAGTTCCATCATGTATACCTTCAAATGCAGTTGATCTTCTATGTACAGTCCGTTTTGCTTTTAGGCCAACTTGCTTGCAAACTTTTCTCTTCTTTTGTTGGAAACAATATCCCAATGAAGATCTAGAAATAAGTACACCTAATAAATGTAGAAAGGCAACATCCAACTAGGGCATAATCCCAAACAAAAGATGCCGCCAAAAACAGAAAACAACAGAAATGAACAGACCCTGAGGGACCGTGTTGTAGCTGCTAGTGAAGAGATTTTAGGACAAAAGGCTAATATTGAAGATATCATCTACCCACCACCACCACCCTGTTTGAGCCATCTCCTTTTATTCCATTTGAGATAACATACAAATCTCTCTCCTTGATCTTTATATTTTGTATGGCCTCAATTTTGAGTTTTTAACCAACTTTCCCTTGAGCAGATCTTTTTGCCACATGGAATTCTAGTATTCCGCTTTACCATGTTTAGTAAATTCTCGACCTAACTATGAAGTTAGAGCATCCACAGTGGGCGAGTATAACCAAATTTATGGGATGAGATCGTAACACAGGGGGACGGAGTAAAGATCAAATTTGGACCAAAGATCAAATTCCAGACCAAATATGGTCGCGACCAAATCCCAAATCCTAATATAGTCGGGCGTAAATTTAAAGTACGTTTGTTGCTGGACGGACACCCAACCATCCGCCCGTTCACTTACTCATCAGGCGGGAACCAAACCATCCGCCCCATTCAAAATGAAATTCATCAGGCGGACACCCAATCATCCGTCCGTTCACATTTCGTCAGGCGGACGCCAAACCATCCGCCCCATTCAAAATGAAATTCATCAGGCGGACACCCAACCATCCGCCCGTTCACTTACTAATCAGGCGGACACCAAACCATCCGCCCCATTCAAATTTCGGGCGTAAACCAATTTTACGCCCCATTCAAGCGTACACCAAATTTACGCCCGTTTTCGTGCGGTGATTAATTTTACGCGCGACCAAATTTGGTCTTCTCCCCATAACGTCACAGTACAGATTAAACTCATATTTAGTCTTTTTTTTTGGTCTTTGATCTTTGAGTTTAGTCGTACCATTGCAGTCGCTCTTAGCATCAAAAACACTTCCTTTTTACTATGCTTTCATTTTTTCTAGAACATGGCCTGGACTTTCACTGAAACTACCCATCTTTTGTCAATCAATCCTATCCCTCATCTATGTTGATCGGTAAAGATTTTTGTGCTGGTGAATTTCCAACTCGGGTCACTGATATGCTACAGCCATTGGATTACAATATCTTTTGTGAAACAAGGAATTGGCCGGACTTTAACGAATCTCATTTCTGAAACTAGGTTCTGGGTAGTTTCAAATTTTCAACACATTCAAAGAATTCCCATATACTGGTCATCTATTCTATTATTTTTTTTGCTAGACCGGCCGTCGCTAGGCCTAAAAGTGCACATGCTCGAAGAATCAAGCAGCTTTTTTTTTTGACCTCCTAACTGGTCATTTTGGTAGACCCATTGCACATGGCATACCAAATTTGACTAGTAGAAAATTATCATTTGGAGTACACTTGAAACTTTTTCAGGTGCGTCATATATGGTATTGGTAATTGCTCACCAGATTTCCACGACTTACACCTTGTTTGTTTATTCCTGACTCATTTGAGTCATTTGGATTCGAGTCGTCTGGATCTGACTGAAATCACCTGATTCGAGCCAGATGTGACTCAATATGTTTGTTTGAGTCAGATCTGCCTCAACTGACTCAAAAAATTGTAAGTCAGTGGTTTGATACCTTGAATCAGAGATATTTTGTTACCAGATTCAATCGGATTCGAATCAGGGATTAGGTCTGAATCAGATCTGACTCAAAATTGAAAACAAACTATCTGACATCTGACTCGCGACGAGTCAGGGATTGACTCAGATTCAGATCGCAATTCAGATGCAAACGAACATGGTCTTATATTTTCTCGTCAATGACAGTTCAAACGCAAACCAAACAGTGGAACTGTGGAAGAGTGATTTCTCCACCTCAATATGCAAACCAAAGAAGAACAAGTGGGGACATATGTTTGAGACTTTTGTAGGTTTCCATAAACCACAAAGAAAAAGTGTCAAATTAAGCAAAAAAGAGAAAAGTGAGATTTTGTCCGAAAAATGTAAGACAAGATTAAGATCGCGGTATCTATTCGCAGAAAGAACGAATAAAGAGATTTAGACTTTAGAGTAATTGTTCAGATTGATCACTCCAATCATATTTTCTTTATTTTCAATTATAGAAAGATATATGAAACTGCATCACATACAACTGAACTTGATTGCTCTTGTACAGAATGCGCATTTTGTGTCCATGTAATTCATTTTGAAGGCACAATGTTATCAATACTATATAGATATGTATAGGCTGCATCTAGTTTTTAAAACTAGTATTGCTTCAAGATCGGCGACAAAACGAAGGAAGTCTTGGAGTCATATGAAGGCGCATAGGAGGACCCAATTCACCATCACCCCACAAAGCATAAGCTTCTTCGCCATGGGCAGCATCGTCACCAACCTTAAGAGCATCATCGCTCATTCTAAGGTTAACAAATCTACTTATGAATATACAAATCAAACTTGTCATGACTACATTCCATACAAAAATGAAGCCTGCTCCGAGTAATTGGTAGCCCATTTGTATTAAACCGTCCCTGAGTTGTCCCTGTGCTACACTATAAACTAGCCCTGGTCTATGGAGTTTTTCTGCTCCATAGTACATTCTTAAGTAACTTGGTTTCGCAAAGATGCCAGAGAGTATGCCTCCTAGTAAACCTGCAACTGAGTGGGTGTGAAAAACGGCTAACGGGTCATCGACTAGTTGGTAGAGAGTGGATCTTTTGTGAACCATCATAGTGTACCATGGTACAAAACCTGCCAATACACCCATGACCAATGCCGCCCATGGTTCCACCAACCCTGTATATAAAACAATGTATTAGCAGTTTTCTGCAGGATACACTTCACCAGCTCTATAAAATAAGCAGTGCATCTATACTATTGGTAGTTTGCATGACAACTAATCAAGGTTTAGTGTTGATCCTATTACAGATTGTGCATCGAAGTTGCTAAACCTAATAGATTTTATCAATTCCCATTGGTTCTGGTTTTCAATTTGGTTTGATCTTTTGCAAACCCAAGAAAGACATGGGAAGGAAATAAAACTGACCAGCACCAGGAGTGATGCAGACAAGACCAGTTATCATGCCTTGAACAGCGCCTGATACTGAACTCTTTTTATAGTAATACATATCCAAGCCCATCCACACCAAGAGGCTGATAGCAGTACAAAAATGGGTATTGAGGATGGCTAAAGCTGAGAGCATGTTAGCTGACAATGGTGAACCTCCATTGAACCCACTCCACCCTAACCACAGCAACCCTGCACCTCCCAACATGTGAATAATATTGTTTGGTGGAAAATGTTGCCTGTCATGTGGTATCCTTGGTCCTACCTGCGGTCAACCAGCGCATGATCAGTTGTGCACTAACAACCTTAAGATAACATTATTAGCCGGTGACATAGCAAGGTCAGACTTCACCCTTGACCTGTTAACTGTGCCATGCTAACATTTGGCCCCGATAAGTTGGTCTGATTCTATATTTTAAATGTTATGCTAGATAGGACTAGAATTACAAAAATGACTAACACTAAGGAAATTGCAGCAGTTGAGGATTAGCATATTAGAATAGCCAACTTGGACAAGTTAAATCCTGGCTGACCTTGTTTCGTCTAACTATTCCTTTTTCTGGAGAGGTGGGTGAAGTTTTAATGGAGGTAAGCAAACGCTGCTGCAGCAGGAATTGAATCCAGTACTCTATGCTTGATGGCACATGTTGTTTTCTGGGTCGGGCATATAAGCTAATGAATAATGACCCTTGTTTTTGGTGTACCAATGATAGTTAGAGAAATCTATCAGTAAAGGGATTTGTGAACTTTACCCAATAAGCAGCAGTAAAACCAGCAACACCAGATGATAGATGAATGACATAACCTCCAGAGAAATCAATAATCTCTCCATATTTTTGAAGAAACCCATTGCCACTCCAGATACTATACGCACCAACGGAGTAAGAAAATGTAAGCCAAAGAGGAACAAACAACATCCAAGCATAGAAATTCATTCTCCCCAGCAAGGACCCTGCAATTAGAATTACAGTAATGGCTGCAAATGCAAACTCGTAGAAGACATAAGTAGCTATTGGTATGTGATGATCACCTGGTCCTGGACCAAGAAGATATGATTCTGAAAGAGCAAAAGCAGGTTTGCCACACAAAGGAGTAAGTTTAGAACCAAAAGACATTTGATGTGCCCACAAGACCCAACATAAAAGCACAGTAGCGAATGCATATAAAGCCATGAAAGCTGAATTAACAGCCCATTTTTTCTTGACCATACTCCCATAAAGAATTATGAGACCTGGTACACTTTGTAAACCAACTAATGCTGCCGCTATTAAAACCCACGCATTATCAGCTTTAGTTAACCATTCAGGACTTGCATCAGTTGGCAAAAGTCCGCTAGGTAAATGAGGTGGATAATCATATTCATCATATTCTAGTAACAAATTCTCCATCTAAAAAGAAATATGCAAATATTGAATCAACAATATTGAATCTAAAAAGAAGAGGAAGAATCTTTGGAATCTTACGTGAATGCTAGAATTTATAGAGAATGTTGAAGATGTAGATGAGGAAGGAATTATTGGAATCATCAACTGTCGGAAGCTATAGATTCTTGTTGTAAGTTTATGGAACTTTGTTGAATCATATGGAATCTACATAATTCTGAATCAAGTCATCATCTTCGTCCTCCTTAACAGTAAATTATAACAATGTGTCATTTTCAAAATGTCACAATAAGCATACATTGAATACAACGATAATACAGATGGGATTACCACTTGTTGTGATCCTGTTTTTGTCAGGTACATGTTTCTTGTTGATATAAAATGTTTTTCTAACTCTATAATCGAAAGTATTAAGGTGACAACAAATTTTAGTTGAGTTAGGACCCATCACCAAGACCTCAGTAAGACAGTACGCATACCTTTTTGTGGCAGTACAGCAATGAACCCTTTCCTTTGCCTCGCTTTTCTTCTCTCTTGTAACACCTTATCTCGATCATTCCCGTTCATATGCATTATTTGACTGGTCCCTGTTATGCGCTCATCGCCGTTCGTGTATTGAGATTTGAGACCGCTAATGAAACTATACCCTTCTCATTTTGAATCCCTCTAATGCAAATTTCAGAATCCTCAACATAAGCCAAACATGCTCAAGATAAGCCAAACCAATACATGTCCCTATGTTGAGAAAATTGAACAATTTCAACCAAATTGTAACATTTTGTGATTTCAGGTAAACAAAAATATTAATTTGATTTCATAAAAAAAAAAAAAACTGAGTAATGATACAAAGATTAATTACAAATTTACAAGCAGCAATTTCAATTGCAACAGAACGAAATGAAAAGACAAAACTAAAGTGAAATTAATACTTGTTGTATTTGTGCCAACAGAGAAGCATGATAATGCATTTAATACTTGTTTTATAGCCATGTACTTCGTCGGCATCATTGATAGAGTTTAAGGTATGGGATTCGGTGATACAAAATGCTATGCACTATCTTGAATCCAGTCATTTAATCGAAATAAGATGTACTATATATATATATGTAATATCACGATGATCACCTATGTAATCTAAAGCAATTTAGTGGCAATTTAAGCTAGTTTCACATTCATTAATGTCGATTCATCATTAAGGTTGATCATTGATGATAAAATCATATTCATATGCATGACAATGAGTACGTAAGAACGATCCATGTTGTACTCCAACAAAATAATATAAAAACTGGTGTCAATTAAGTTTACAATTGTAAGTCCTTAGTATATTGACGCCTAGCTACTGCATTACATACTACTTTCATCACTAACAAATAACAGTGCTCGTGTGTGTTTACAATACGATGGTTAATCTAGATAGTGCAAGAGTGGTGGTGTTGTCGACACAAATGTCTCTCGTAGCTTGCTTTAATGTTCGGTACTGGACTACAAGCTACTTCACAATAGGATGGCTCAATCAGGTTCAATTAGATTAACACTCCGGTAGAAATTTAACTTGAATCATTGATAACGGTAAAACACTAAAAAGTAAAACACTAAAATTAAACATAATAGGATGGCTCAAGTGCGTGCATATGTGAAAATGCTCGGATATAACAACCACCAATATTGAAAGTGCACGCACTTGGTTTCCGGCACATGGATTTATACACTAATGTGGGAACACACTATATGCTTACATCCATAGGTGGTTACATATTCTCAACTCTACATTTCAATCATTGAAACATTCTTCTATAATGTTATAACAGTCGTTAGACATGAAGAATCGACTATCTTCATCAAAGCTATTTACAAGATTAAAACGTCATCATGACTTTCGTCACGGGTAAAGATGAAGATGGTTAAAGCAAAAGCTTACCAACACGTATTTCGAGAGAAACATAGGCGAGTAAACTCGGCTCGAAATAGCAAATGTATATGTATGAAAACTATCATACTTATACGACTTTTGTCTCAAGAGTATGAGATAGAGTAGATAGACTTTTGAGTGACACGATGAGTTCAAGTCTCCACATACCTTTTGGTCGGATGAAGTTCCACTGGTTCCTTGAGTAGTTCTTCGTCTTTGCAAGATAATCGCCATGTAGTCTGGAGCTCAACTATTCCTAACTATCCTAGACCGAGACTTAGTCATAAGTATACTAGAAATCAAGACATATAGTTTTGATCACTAATATTGACAAACATGCTTGAGATAGCAACGCATGTGAGTTCGACCGAGCAATGCTCTAACAATCTCCCCCTTTGTCAATTTTAGTGACAAAACTATCAATACATATGGATTACAAAATAAAATAAAACTTTGTAGCTTCTCGTCCACATGCTTGATCTCCTTTGTGCTTCAACGTTACTTGAAAACTTCGTCTTTTCCAAGTACTCCCATGATTCCATAGATGTTCAATTCAGCATCATAGTTGTTGAAGTTTCGTTGCCATAACAATGAGAAAACAAAAGTTCTCGATCATTGTTATCCAGTGTCATAGTATTATTACACAACATCAAAGTTCTCATATCACAACTTCGACAACAATACTATGGTGATATGTATCACTCCCCCTTAGTCAATACTTTCGTCTCAACATGAAAACCACTCCCCCTTAATAATGACCCGTAAAGCACGTAAACCATACGTATTTGTAGTGTGAAATACACATTAATTCTCCCCCTTTTTGTCAATAAAATTGGCAAAGGTACGAAAACGGGATCCTAATAAAATTTCCACGAAGACGCTTCAAGACCAAAGAAAAGTACATATCAACTTGTTTAGATGCAATCATAAAGCCGAGGCTAAATGCATTCATCAAGGAGTTTATAAAGATATAAGATAACCCCTAAATAATTCCACATCCGCACTCCCCACAAAGATACGGAAATTAAACGCAAGTTCAAAAGAACTCTCCCCCATTTGATGTCATTCCCAAGAGAACAACAAGAGCGACCTTACTTTTACAAGAAAAGAAGGATTTCTTTGGATACCAAAAACCACAAAATGATTTTGTACACAAAAAATTCTCAATTAAACTAACCACAAGAGTACCCATGATTAATTTAATTGGAATACACAACCAAATTAATCACAAAATAATCTATGATTTGTTTAG
This sequence comes from Papaver somniferum, assembly GCF_003573695.1. Taxonomy (NCBI): domain Eukaryota; kingdom Viridiplantae; phylum Streptophyta; class Magnoliopsida; order Ranunculales; family Papaveraceae; genus Papaver; species Papaver somniferum. Next base: position 79,216,704 of record NC_039358.1, read on the forward strand.
TTGGAAATGCTCACACAAGAAGACTTATGGAGCCGCACAGTATACACATAAAAATATGGATCAGGGAAGATCAATACTGCGGAATAGACAAAGATTCATTCTATTTTCTTCACTATTTGCATAATGATATATAATAGACATAATCTTTGTAGACAAAAATTCATCTTATCTTCCATCAATTATTTGCATAATGACATAATAGGTTCAATTTTTGTTTGTCAAAAGTTCATTCAATCTTTTATCAATACTTGCATATCGACATATGAAAGAGATAACTTTTGACCACATATGGGACAATCATAGTTCCCGGATGCAAACACACATATCCCATAAGAAATTGCAATATATAAAACCAATAAAGATTAATACTGCAAAAATAATCTTTGCCCTTTGAAGGTAGAATCAATCTTTTTCGCACGGATTTACACCAAGAGTGGTTACCAAAGGCGTATAAAAATATTTTCTTAACAAAGAAGAACATACAAAGTCATTAAAGACCATGCATCATAGTTCACATAAGATGATTGTGAACATTCAAGAATCTCATAACAATGCGTACTACTTCCTATTCTTGAACTTCCTTCTTTGTGATTCACCAACATAATTCTTTTAAAATCTACAAATGAGCTTATAAGAGAATTACTCCAAGAATCCAAGTGCCCAAGTCCAACAGAAGTAGAACAAGTGCGACGAAACAGAGCAAATTACTCAAAATCAATATACGGGACAAAGACCAACCTCAACTCATTCAAATTTAGGATTTCTCATCACTATTTTGAAGCGAATTCAAAGAGGAAGAGAATGCAAAAAGAATGAGGTCATTCCGAGTTCGGACGAAGAAGTTACGGCCAAAACAAATTTACCGAATATCGACGTCAAGCATGCATACGGGTTTGCAAACGAATTTTCGTATCCTGGAGCAGTTATGCAGACGGGTATGCGTACTTAAACCCCTGGATTTTTATTTTAAATGAGGTTATGCATACTAGGTAGGTGTACCATGAAGTCCAAACATCCCGAACTACTATTTTCAAGCCTAAACTTTTAAGAACCTTAAACACAAATCAAGTTAGGTAGAAATGAACAATAAGCAAGGTACATGAATAATTATAAGTACTCTAAGAAAATAAAAACATAAATCTTGCTCAGGTTTATAGACGTACCTTTTTAGAAGAATCCAGTCTATTTCTACAGCCTTACCGAACATAATTTGTGTGCCCCAATTCTCGTGCTTCCCTCACCGTATACATAGCAGGGCATTCCTTGGTGAGGATGTATTTACAACACAATCAAGTTGCGTTGGGGTGAACAATGTCTTGCTCACCAAAAGTGATCGTTGGATTATCATGAAAGAGATCGCTTTTAGAACCTTTCACATCCAATTCCATTATTCCAAAAAACTTGTTAAGTTCCAACATCATGGATACTTCCTTCTCCATAGTCATGGAATTTTCTGAAAGATCATTCCTTTTCTCACTCAAAGCATCATTGGATTTCTTTGGTACCCACTTCTGAGTGCGTTTAGGAACAACCGGAGCCTTCTTCCCATTACTCTCTTCAAGATTTCTCGGAAGAGAATTGGATTGACTATTCTTTTGTAAGTTAGTCTTTCTCCAATTGGGAGCATCGGATCTTGTCTTAGTCTTTACGAAGTTATCCTTTTGATAACCATTACGATTGTGAAAATACTTCGTATGACGTTTATAGGCAAAACTAGGATTATTACAGCACTGATTCCTTTGCCTAAAGGTTGGACATTTACAACCCGTAATGTCGAGAGTGTTAGCCTTAACATATGATCCCGGTTTAATCACTTCTTTTGACACCAAAACAAGAATATCATGAAGTTTTTCATTCCTTATACGAAAACGACATCTCCTTTCCAGGAGACCTTTGTTTCCACAATAATGACAAATATAAGGAACGTTCTTACCCGGATTCATGTGTGATGGTTTTGGAGGTTGATATACTTTGCTCTTTTGAACCGTAACTGCCGGTGAAGGTATTTCACTTTTGCCATCAGTGGAAACCTTTTGTTGAGAAGAATCACTAGCCTTGACAAATTTTACCTCTTTGCTAATATTTGGAGCATCTATTCCCTTATAGCCCAATCCTCGTGTATCACGATGATTTTTACTTGCTCCTAGCATAGTGGTTAATTTGCTTGAACTAGTATTGAACTTTTTCAAGTCATCTTCCAACATCTTGATTTTATCAAGAGCAGCAGTTAAATCAGCCTCAAGGCGTTTTTCTCGAACGAGACAAGCACTTTCTCTGTCATCAAAACTGATTTGTTGAGAGTTAAACCTTGCTTCAGATTCTGCAAGTTTCTCTTCCAACAAAAAATACTTTTGATAAATATTATCACATTCAAGTGACTTTATACGTAGGTTTTCCTCAGAATCCTTGAGGATCGATTCGTTAGAACGATTCGAAAAATAAACACCTGCGTAACATCTTCTCAATTTCCTGTTTTCTCGACAGAGAGGAGTCAGAAGAGGTGAAATATGAGAAGTTGTAATATTCTTCATATTCCACGAATCCAAAAAATTAACATACTCTGAGACTTCCTCATCAACATATCTATCAATATCTGAATCACCTTCATCAGAAAGTTGATCCAACTGTTCTTCTAGGAGAGTTTCCCAATCAACGGTTTTTACATCAAGAGAATGTTTAGATATTGAATTAGATGTGACAATTCTCTCAGGTGAATCCAAGCTTTTCGAATCATCTGGTAATTTCTGAACTGGTACGTTATTAGAGATAAACTCGTCCATAGTCAGATCGCTACAAACACAGACTTATAAGGTCTTTAACGTGTTTGCCTACTCTGATACCAATTGAAAATGAGGGGGTATAACAATCACACCCAATATTTCGATTAGCAATCTGTATGGACTAACTCCAATATACTTTCTAGAGAATCAACTAGACAGTTAGACTCAATCTAGGTAAAAGTATATCGAGGAGTTAATATCTCTTCTCTTGATTTGATCTTTACTCAAGCAAATAGAAATCTGCGAGTCTTTATCAAATACAAGGATAATAAACTTGGATGGTACCATAGACCAATATCCAAGGATCAATCAATTTCCAATCAACAACCAAAGGTTGGATTTCAGAACTGATCGATACAAACACACAACCTGTATTATTTCAATTATATAACAAAATATAACGCGGAATAGAAATAACACAGACACCAGAAATTTTGTTAACAAGGAAACCACAAATGCAGAAAAACCCCGGGACCTAGTCCATATTCAACACCACACTTTATTCAGCCGCTACAGACACTAGCCTCCTACAAACTAACTTCGGTGTGGACTGTAGTTGAACCCCAATCAATCTCACACTGATTCAAGGTACAATTGCGCTCCTTACGTCTCTGATCCTAGCAAGATACTACACACTTGATTCCCTTAGCTGATCTCAACACAACCAAGAGTTGCTACGACCCAAAGTCGAAGACTTTAGTAAACAAATATGTATCACACAGAAAAGTCTACAAGGATAGATAAATCTGTCTCCCACAGATAAACCTAAAAGTTTTGTTCTGTCTTTTGATAAAAATCAAGGTGAACAAGAACTAATTGATAAACCGGACTTATGTTCCCGAAGAACAACCTAGTATTATCAATCACCTCACAATAATCTACTGGGACTCCTAACCACTATTCACCTGAAAGGTGTCGAGTTTGAAAGCGCACTGATTGACGCGGCCTCCGACTTCAACATTTTAACCATCAAGACTCTGAGAGTTGCAAGGGAAAATCAAACAGAAGTAGCGTATTCTTTCTCAGGAAGAGAAAACACGACTTGTCAACCAAAACTATTTGTGCGTCGTCTTCCCATCTGCCATGTCATATCAACGTTTCGCTCCAGAAGCCGCTCCGCTTCAACGTGTCGCTCTAGAAGCCGCTCCGCTTCAACGTGTCGCTCTAGGAGCCGCTCCGCTTCAACGTTTCGCTCCAGGAGCCGCTCCGCTTCAACATTCACTCCAGAAGCCACTTCAACGTTTTGGTTCAGAAGCCGCTTCAACGTTCGCTCCAGAAGCCGCTTCAACATTCGCTTAACGTTTCGCTCCAAAAGCTGCTTCAACGTTTCGCTCCAGAAGCCGCTTCAACGTTTCGCTCCAATAGCCGCTTCGACGTTCTCTCCCGAAGCCACCACTCCACCGGAAAAAAAGGGAATAAACTCACATACGTGAGTTATCAAAGCCCGTCAATGTTCATGGCCGTGGTCGTCCAAGGTTCGTCCTCGTAGCTGTCGCTCCTTCCTTCCAAGATCATGGCCGTAGCCACCACTCTTCCCTGCCAGGATTTGTGCCCGTAGTCACTACTCCTCCCTGTCAAGTATCGTGATCGTAGTCATCCAAGAACCAGCCAGCTTGTTTTTGTTCCCACGAAAATGCAGTCTCTTCTGATCACAGTTGCTGCAAAGAACCGTTGCTGCTTGTTTGTTGATACCAGCCAGAGCTTCATCATAGCAACAACCATTATTTACAAAGATAATCCTAACTTGTGCGTATTTTAGTTTCCCATGGAGGAAGTAATGGAGCCACCAATACGGAGGCAAGATTGTGACATCTTTATCATGGTTAACTCACCGACCATACAAGATAGAACCACGAAAACCACACTTGGGGACTGAGGCTCAACACGGAATCCCTTCACTGTCGAGAACCTTTCAACTCAGAAAGGACAACCAACCAAGAAGTCATAATAGTTACAAAGTCACCACTCTTCAAAGATGTAGCGCAAGGATATCACCACCTCCTTGTCTGGAAGGCGCCTGACCAACAAGCAGTATTTGGCTCAGCCATTCACAAGCGTTGCTATTAGTAAAGAATCAAAGTGGAAAGTCGCGCCTCAGCAAGCCACATATACCAACTATACCATGTTTGCCACATCACCTACTCAGAACTCAGCACCGCCTACCCAAGGCCTGCATGAAGCCGCACATCACTGACAAAGCCAAATTCGGTGTTTCTAGATTTCCAATTTCCTATGGAAGGGGTGCATGGGATGTCAGAAGTTGGATACAATGCAGAGCTATCAAGTGCGACTCCCGCCCACTGACCAACAAATGACGAATCCAAAAGATTGCCGTCTTCATCAATTCGTCAACCACCTTACCAGCAAATGCAATAGAAGTACGTCTTTCAAGAGAAAATACGCTCAGGATAATTACAACAGGGGACTGCCAGCACAGGATATCCTCACGTCCCTCAACCAAGTTATTTCTGATATCAGCATTATCTTCACTGTCAAAGCTTTACGAGCCGCAGGAATTTCTCAACATGAAGCCGTACACGTGCGTCAAAGGCTCCAAAAGCACGCCGCAGAGATATTCACATATCCGTCTACGCCATTGGATCTATGACCAGACAGAAGTGTAACTGAGGACTGCTCGTCGCATCCTATTCGATACAATGGTCCAAGATTCAGAAGATGTTTCAAAGGATGTCGCCTGGAATGAAGTCCTTGGAGACTTGATAGCAGAACGTCGGCAACGGAACGCCTCTCATCTCGTCTACTTCACCCAGCGATTCCAGACAATTTCGACCATACAAGCATCCACAGCATATCATCACCGCAATCAGAAACGAAAGAATAAGCCTTCCAAACACCGGCTCAGCAGTCCAGATACCAAATAACTTAAAGTCAAGGATGGATCAACAACGCAGCTACACTCTCCAAGATTAGCCCTGACATGATCATTGTCGAGCATATATTTCATCCATCCATCCCAGGAGTGCAATGGAGTTTGGTAAAATTTGAAATCCACTTGAGAGGTTAGATGCTCATTCTTCTGGAGTCAGAACCTTATTACACATTTTGAAGAAGATCGATGGTACTATTGGGTTGCTACATGCGCAGAACAGAAAAGAGCACCTACCTTGAGTTCTTCTGGCTCGCCTTGCTGCTGATTATAACTATTGGAGATTGCTTTGTTGTCGTTGACGTCGCTAACAAAGAAAGTCATTCACATCGATCTAAATGTCCAAAATTGATCAACTACTCATGGATATTATACTCGCAGCTAAAATACGAAGACAAGATGAACTTACCTTGCCGCTAACGATTGGAACGCCTATGATCGAGCTGCTGCAAACGAACACAAGAAGCAAACGAGCGAATAATAAAAGGGGAGGAAGTTATCACACCCTTTTGTATGCAGAGTGCTTTTGGAATTCGATTAGAGGATGGTTTTTCTTTTGGACCATGCACGGAATAAGGCAGTTGGGCCCGCAGCGCCAACGCTCCATGACACCAACCTCCGTAGCCAAGCTAGTCGCTCAACCTACAACGCTCCGTGTCCAAGCAATCCGCTCAAGCAGCAACGCTCCGTGGCCAAGCTAGCAGCACGCCAGTACAAAGATCACCGACCACTCATGCCTATTACCGAAGGTCAATCAAACTTTTCCTGGTAACCTCTACATGTCTTGCCTTTTCGATTTTACTCCCGTCTGTCACCATCTCATGCTTACACCGTAACAGTGTCACTGTTACGTGCTAAGCATGAGACTTAATGTTGATGGTGGTTTTTAGTTCAAGGCTAAATTTGTAAAAGTCTATCTACCTGACTCGGCATCAGATGTAGTAGACATTGATATGTCTATATTCCGCAGGGAATTTGGAAAATATATCAATATCTGATGAGTGCCTATGTCTCTCTTTATATTATATTGAAACTCGAGCTCCTAGATGAATTGTTCACTAGTAAAGAGCCTAATGAGTGTATAAGCTCCTAGCTACATTACTCACTAATGTCGGAGCCTGCCGAGTATTTTTACTATGCAATGTTCCCTGGATGAACCCTTAATATTGATATGGCATGACAATTTGTGTTCACTCGTAGCAGAGTAGCACGAATTTCCAAGTATCAAGGTTAAGGTCCTTGGATAAAAGTACTCAATCGGAAAGCATACTGCTCTCTGGTAATAAAATTAAAGAAATCTGTGTCAACACATATAATTCAATCAATTTTGTGATAATTCACAAGATTCAGATATTACTCTGACTAATTTGCAAAAATTAGGTTTTTGTGCCCTGCGCAGTATATTAGACCCCGCCGGTCGAAATTAAGCTTAGGCGAACTAGGCAATTAATCCGCCATGGATTACTAGGCGCAAAATCCTACCCAAAATCAGAAAAAGAATAAAAGGAGCCGCGGGATAGGAGCGGCAACAAATTAAGGAAGGTGTGGCCATGCCATAGGCCAGCCGGCGCCACTTGCAAGTGGCCACACCCCATGTTGCCTGACCGTCCCCTGTTTGTCGTCGACCAATCAGGTCTCCTTAAACCCGCCACACGCACATGAGTTATGGCCGGGCCATACTTGCTAGCCCGTATTTCCCATCGACCAATCAGGTTGTTATAAATCCTCTACGTTCACTGGAAGTGTGGCCACGCCCATGCTTGGCCGAACCCTCTTTTTATCGACTAATCAGGTCGCTCTAAACCAGCCACAGTATTAAAAGAGGCAAAATTGCGGCAGATGGTCACAATGCCAAATTGGCTATCAAAACTGCGCCAACATGCCAATGGAGTGCCAAACGTGCCATCCTGCTTCGCATGCTAATGGCATGCCAAACATGCCATGCCGCGACAATGCACTAAACGTGCATACCAAACATGCCAAACGTACCACTTTGCTGCAGCAGCATACCGAATGTTCCAACGTGCCATAAATAGCGCGCCTACGTGCTAACCCACCTTCTGTTCATGGCCAACGCCATTGATAAGCACGTATGTGCTACATTTTATACCCATTTTATATTAGCTAAGACTCGGTATTTTGACTAATAACTCTATTTTAGTGCTTTTGTAGAAAGTACAGATGAATTCCGATAATCCGGAAAATAATAGCTAAATAGAAGCTAAATGGTGTTTGCGTTGAGCAGGAGGAAATGGGGAAGAATGCAGAGCTGTTTTGTGGTCGAGTTTAGCCATGAAGAAGTGATGCTATGGACCTGTGGGGCTCGATTTATTGAAGTGATGACGAGATTATAAAGACAGTGAAAATGGAGGATTGTCTCGCAGTGCAGAAAGATGCTCAGTTGCTCATGAAATAGGGGTTGGCTGAGCTGGTTTGAAAGAAGGTGGAGAAATGTTATCGCCAGTGCATTAAGCACAGATTGTGGGGACTGCATGGATCGTACTGGTGTTGATTTGGTGGATGCATAGAGAGCTCGAGGTGGAGAATGAACTGAATTCTGTGCCGGAAAGTCAGACACGAGACTCGATTTGCTGTCATTAATAGAGGAGTATATACTGATCGTGTTTGCATGAATGGAGATGGGAATGAAGACCAATTCTAAGTGGTACTACGGGGTTCAAGTTGAGCTGGTTCTGAGAAGCAAGTTGGTGGTGCGTTTCAGGTGAATAAGTTTAGACGGACAGAGATGACTTGGCCTGACTAGTCGCTGGAACTGTGCACCCGATGGGTGACCAAATTGGAACGGACAAGGAATAGAATGATGTGGGCATGTGGCCTGAGTTTGCACGGATTTGGGAATTTGGCTGAAGCGTTTGTTGCTGCGACCAGTTATGCCGGGGATGATCGAAGTGAGCTTTCGTTGCTGCTATGACCCTAACGAGATTCAGATGGCATGAGCAGGAGCAGGGTGAAGACACTTAGCCGGGAAAAGTGGGTTGGGGTCTCAAACTCTCAATCGGTGACGCAGTTTAAAAGTTCAGGCATCAGAGTGGTGCTGCTGACTTCGGAAGAGTTTGTTAGTGGACTGGGCCTTGGAAGACAAATATTTGATGGGTTTTATTTTGGATTCTTTCGCAGTACCTTAGGCAGTAGGTATAAATCAACAAAACGAAGAAAAAAAGGGAGGAGGAGGCGAGAGCCGTAGACAGAGAAGAAGGAAGGGAGGCTGCTGCTGTTGCGGCTTCACAGCCGTTTACGGTTTGAAGTTTTGTTTCAATTCCGTTTTTCGATAAGCTATTGATTTTATTTGATATTTGTTTATGGCTTTTGAGAAAGCCATGGCTAACTAGATCCATATTAGGGTTTAGGTAGAAACCAATTCAATTGTGTACTCTCTACGATGATATTTTTAATAATGATTTGATTGATTAGTATTTTCACTTCATATAGCTTGGTGTATAATTGTTCATGTGATTATTTTGATTATTTATGCTTTTCAATTGATATGGCGTGCTTGGGTTAAATTCTTTGACGTGATATGCTTTAGGATTGATAAATAATGCTTTATAGAATCACTACCGATGAAGCGAAGGAATTTACAGTGGAGAAACAATATTTTGGAATTTAACATACTATCTTCCGAGACATGAAATTAATTTCAATTTTTGTCTTGAGTAATATATAAAAATTAGTAGAGTTCACACGATTTAATTGGTGGAAACCGAAAACCCTGATAACCCGTTTTCATTTTATTTATTGTTAAAATTATTATTATTTCATTTTGTTCCGATCTTTTGAAAATCGTTAGAACATTACTTATTTGATTATTTAGTTTTGGTATTAGTTAGCAGAGTATTTCACACTCCTCGTGGGAACGACCTGTACTTGCCATTGTCTACTAGTTAGACGCTGTGCACTTGCAGTATTTTATTGTAGGTTTCCCAACCTATCAAGTTTTTGGCGCCGCTGCCGGGGAGTGGCTGTATAGTACTCTCTGATTGATATCAATTTTCTTGTACATAATTGTTTTATTTTATTTTTATTTTTGTATATCATTTATTTTGTTTTTCTTTAAAAAAAATTTTTAGTTCCTTTTTACGCAGTTTATTTGATTTTTTTTTTAGGTACCTTAGAAAGTGCTGCGGGTGAAAAGAAAGTATGGATTCACAAAGCTTTTGCAAGGACCAATTGGAAGATCCACTAGAGGTTTGCTTAACTCATTTTGGGTATGATTTTGATGATGATAGTGTTATTTGTGAAGTCAATGCCTTATTAGACTCCACACCACTGCTAGACACTAATAAATGGAAACCCATAATAGAACCTCTAGTATTGGCCGAGTCTCGACTAGTTTCATCAGCCGAGAAAGGTACGACCTTGACCTTTAAACCATTTTCTGACCTATCAAGTTATGGTTTTTCTCATCTTGATAATATTCATAATGAAACCGTTGTAGATGATAGTGGGTCTATGAGTCATGATATTATTGCTCTATTGAGCCCTTGTTCCACAACTGAACTTTCAGCCGTGGAAGTTATTTCCGCTGATTTGGAACCTGATTTAGAGCGTGCCCCGCGAATAGAAACTGTCAAACAATCTGAACTTATTTCTTACGGGAGTGATTTACCTATCCTGTCCATGTATGACTTGAATATTACTTACAGATTTCTATTGGGAATGAACTTACGCATCCATTTGGAGCTTTATAGTGTTTGCAGGTTCATATTTTCAGCCGACCGGACTAGTTGGGATGATCCTCAACTTTTCAGACTCTATATATATGATTGGATGTCTACTTTTGGGTACCATCCCCACCTTTTTTGAGGACATTCTACTGACAGCAAGAAAAAAAAATACATTTTACTTCTTGGGAGGTATCCCATGCTCATGCAACACGGTAATATCTTTCCTTAACTCTTTTGCTTCGAATGGTAGCAGTTTCTCCTTGTTCATGCTTTTAATTTTATCTTTAGAACATTGAGGACAATGTTAGATTTAAGTTTGGGGGTATGAGAGAAACTTTTTAGTTGCATTATAAATAAACTCCAGAACCTAGAAATTTATGCCTATTAAGGTTTGCACTAACCAATCTAAGTGGATGGAAGCATGTTGGTTTTAGGAGTTGAGGAACCAATCTGACTAGATGGAAACATCTAAAGAGTCTATTCATAAAAGCACAGAGCTCAGGTGTTAGAAATAACATGATAGTTTCACCATATCTCGTTGAGTCCTTTTCACTTCTGTTTTTTTTTTTTCATTTTAAACTATGTTTCTCTAAGTGATTAGGTGGGGCTCACGATTCAAGTTGTTACCATTGCTAGGGTGAAATAGAGTGATTGAGATACCCATAAAAAAAAAGTTATGAAAAAAAAAAAAAAGAGAAAAAAAAAAGTTATGAAAAAAAAAGAGAAAAAAAAGAAAAAAAAATGTTATAAATTTTTTTTTGAGACCAGACCATTAGACCAAACGGAATAAAATTCAATAAAGTCGACCACTGGTACCCTTGTATATGCCAGTTGTGTTGACCTAGAGTTAGGACTATTGACCACTGGTTCCCTTGTATATGCCAGTGTGTTGATATTAGTCAGACCGGTAACTCAGTCATTTAGGATAGGTTCATCTTGGAAGTGGCCTTCAGACAGATATGAGAAACACTGCTCACTTAGTCAACATCAAAACCATCTATGTTTTTCTATATCCATCTCTTAATCTATCCATGTGATTTGTTGACTCCGAATATGATGTCCATAGTGAAACTATCTTAGTAGAGCTCTGTCACTTATATGAATTTTAGTATGCTTGAGTGCAAACTAGTGTACATCAATTGGAATTTCGCGTCAGGGTACTTCCTCTTGTAGTCAATTAGTATGTCAACCAAGGAAATTCTTTAGTGCTTTCCAAAATTCTGCGTAGATAGCTAAGGTCTGGAGTAAAGGTTTTGTGGGTATATCTCTTGTAAGCCCTCCCGAGACTATAACTCGGCCACTAGGGACACCTAGGGGTTTAAAGGCTTATTGCATACGCTAAATGCAATCGACGATGCCTGCGGACAGTGAGTTAGAATTTTATTTTTTAGTTTTGATTTGCTCGGGACTAGCAAAATATAAGTGTGGGGGTGTTGATAAGCACGTATGTGCTACATTTTATACCCATTTTATATTAGCTAAGACTCGGTATTTTGACTAATAACTCTATTTTAGTGTTTTTGTAGAAAGTACAGATGAATTCCGATAATCCGGAAAATAATGGCTAAATAGAAGCTAAATGGTGTTTGCGTTGAGCAGGAGGAAATGGGGAAGAATGCAGAGCTGTTTTGTGGTCGAGTTTAGCCATGAAGAAGTGATGCTATGGACCTGTGGGGCTCGATTTATTGAAGTGATGACGAGATTATAAAGACAGTGAAAATGGAGGATTGTCTCGCAGTGCAGAAATATGCTCAGTTGCTCATGAAATAGGGGTTGGCTGAGCTGGTTTGAAAGAAGGTGGAGAAATGTTGTTGCCAGTGCATTAAGCACAGATTGTGGGGACTGCATGGATCGTACTGGTGTTGATTTGGTGGATGCATAGAGAGCTCGAGGTGGAGAATGAACTGAATTCTGTGCCGGAAAGTCAGACACGAGACTCGATTTGCTGTCATTAATAGAGGAGTATATACTGATCGTGTTTGCATGAATGGAGATGGGAATGAAGACCAATTCTAAGTGGTACTACGGGGTTCAAGTTGAGCTGGTTCTGAGAAGCAAGTTGGTGGTGCGTTTCAGGTGAATAAGTTTAGACGGACAGAGATGACTTGGCCTGACTAGTCGCTGGAACTGTGCAGCCGATGGGTGACCAAATTGGAACGGACAAGGAATAGAATGATGTGGGCATGTGGCCTGAGTTTGCACGGATTTGGGAATTTGGCTGAAGCGTTTGTTGCTGCGACCAGTTATGCCGGGGATGATCGAAGTGAGCTTTCGTTGCTGCTATGACCCTAACGAGATTCAGATGGCAGGAGCAGGAGCAGGGTGAAGACACTTAGCCGGGAAAAGTGGGTTGGGGTCTCAAACTCTCAATCGGTCACGCAGTTTAAAAGTTCAGGCATCAGAGTGGTGCTGCTGACTTCGGAAGAGTTTGTTAGTGGACTGGGCCTTGGAAGACAAATATTTGATGGGTTTTATTTTGGATTCTTTCGCAGTACCTTAGGCAGTAGGTATAAATCAACAAAACGAAGAAAAAAAGGGAGGAGGAGGCGAGAGCCGTAGACAGAGAAGAAGGAAGGGAGGCTGCTGCTGTTGCGGCTTCACAACCGTTTACGGTTTGAAGTTTTGTTTCAATTCCGTTTTTCGATAAGCTATTGATTTTATTTGATATTTGTTTATGGCTTTTGAGAAAGCCATGGCTAACTAGATCCATATTAGGGTTTAGGTAGAAACCAATTCAATTGTGTACTCTCTACGATGATATTTTTAATAATGATTTGATTGATTAGTATTTTCACTTCATATAGCTTGGTGTATAATTGTTCATGTGATTATTTTGATTATTTATGCTTTTCAATTGATATGGCGTGCTTGGGTTAAATTCTTTGACGTGATATGCTTTAGGATTGATAAATAATGCTTTATAGAATCACTACCGATGAAGCGAAGGAATTTACAGTGGAGAAACAATATTTTGGAATTTAACATACTATCTTCCGAGAAATGAAATTAATTTCAATTTTTGTCTTGAGTAATATATAAAAATTAGTAGAGTTCACACGATTTAATTGGTGGAAACCGAAAACCCTGATAACCCGTTTTCATTTTGTTTATTGTTAAAATTATTATTATTTCATTTTGTTCCGATCTTTTGAAAATCGTTAGAACATTACTTATTTGATTATTTAGTTTTGGTATTAGTTAGCAGAGTATTTCACACTCCTCGTGGGAACGACCTGTACTTGCCATTGTCTACTAGTTAGACGCTGTGCACTTGCAGTATTTTATTGTAGGTTTCCCAACCTATCAGCCATAACAGACTTCAATTAGGGTATCCTAATCAGAAACACGACCTTGCTTTAGTGACGTTAATCGAAACCCTAATTTCCAATCGTGGCCCAAATTATGCCACTTCGGGCCCCACAACATGCCACGAGCCATGTGGGACCCAGGAAACCCTAAGAATGGCGTCATACCATAGCCATTCATAGAAACCCTTGCTCCTGTGGCCGTTTCCACATTATGGCCTTGCTATAGTTCCTTTGGCATGGCTATTCCACCGTTTGCACAAAAACATCACCGTGCAGTGGCCACATGTCACACGCACTAATTAGGGTTTCGGCATTCCAACCCCTAATTTAGGTAAAGTTGTTACGCCAACCAAGCTAAGTAATGCTACCCAGAGCATTGGGATTGATGTGGCAACCGGAACTAATGTTTCCAAGCCATATTTGGGTCTAACACCAATGTGTCAAAATCTAGCGGCCATGGCTACGCCAGGCGCTACTTGCACCACTGTGCCACCGGCATGCGCTAACTATGCCAACCATGCCATTGTGCCACTGGCATGCGCTAAATATGTAACTACGCCATTGGCATGTGCCAATGGCGCCATTGTGCTATTATCATGCGCCAACAAAGTGTGGCCATAATCAATGACCACCCTTTCTCATGAGTTACAATCTCAGCCGTCCAAATTCGCCACAGAATTGACAGGACTGTGGCAAGTCTTAGGTGACCAGCCAAGACAATCCTAATAGCATCACATGCTATTCTCCTGCGGCAAGTCTTCTGACTTTGACTTGCCACACATAGCAATCTGCTACACATTTTCCAAGAAAACACTCGGGACATCAAACATGTCACAAACTGGGGGATGCTCATCAGGGTATCGGTCTGGCGGTTTACAGTGTGCGCTGTGCAACACGCTCATTATAAGAAAGTGTCAGAAAGCAGGGCAATTAGTGGTGGCAAGAAGTAGTGGGTGTAAATTAACCTGTTTCCTTCATAGTGGGAACGTGGTTTCTGGCATTTACACATGACCCCACTTCTCCATCACTCCGTCATTCCCACTTTCTACGAGATCAGGGTGCGTTCAATATGACTTGTATAAATAGGTTTTACCTATTTCAACCAGACAACAAGTTTTGGTTAGAACAACAACACGATATCCATAAAAATACCAAAGAACTGATAGCTTTCATTCCATAAGCCAGTTCCAAATTCTGATACAAGTCATAAAATAACCACACCTTCAGAATTAACCATTCTGGTCTCAACACCTTCTTCGTTTCCCTCCCTAAGACCAACCCTTCTCCTTCACTTTGTGACCGAAGCAAGACTGGAACGACCATTTCTTGGTTTAAGCCAGGATTGTACAGATTGATCTCTCGAATCTAAAGTACTCCCGTGCAGTGCTTTTTTTTTAGGTTTACATTTGTTTCTCATCCACACACCCAAATTTACCAAAACCAGCAGAATCAGTTTTTACCCACAAACAATGGTGAACGCGTTTTATCAAAAGTATTTCTTCGTTTATGAACAAATCACGCTTTCGGTCCTGGGAAGGATGTTTCAGCGCAACAATGAGCATCCCAATGACAACATCAAGAGGTTCAGAATACAATCCTTGAATTATCACGACCCGAACGTGACTCAACGATAATTGGTAGATTCATGTATTAACGGTATGACCCCTGTCTATCGAGCCTTACTCGAAAATTTGCGCTTTCAAACTTTTTCGGAACTTCAAGAAGTGGACAAGCGATCGGCCACCACTGCTCCATATTTATTAGAAAGGACGAGGCATTCTATAGAATAGCATCATGGAGACGCACGTGAGGATAGGTGTCTGATCAACGAACACTACTCGGACCAACACTCAGTTGGTATCGCTATTAATGAAAGATCCTAGAGAGAAGTTGCACCTCAGCAAGATGCCTGAACCAAACACTCCATGTCTGCCTCAACAACGGCCCGAGCCTTACCAGCGCCAAATCAAGATAGCGCAAGTATATCTCTACAGCCGTCAACCGTGTCGCTTCCGTCGCAATCGATAAGATCGATAAAAATCCCATCCGGGCACTTTTCACCACCACCTATGTCGAGCCATTTGAGTTTGGGAATATACTAGTCGATGTCGGAATAGATGCCAACATCATCACTGTCAAAGCTTTGAAAGATGCATGGGCTACCAGATGCAAGGCTACGCACGCGCCGAAAATTCCAATGGAAAATGGGCGACATTCAAACATGCACTAAGTTTCAAATCATTATCTTACGATATGATTTTAGGGCGCCCACGAGTCCGCAACAGCAAAGCAGAAGTACCAATCCTACGAACGTTCTGAAGCTCTCCAACAAACCAGCAAAGCCACACTGACTGTTATATGAATTACTCAACATGACGGATCTGGATCTGAAGAAAATCATGTGCATATGAATATTCTACGCATAAGTGAGTCATGTTCAAATTTCTTTGCAACTAGTTGTCACACAATCCGTCAAAGCCCAGGGGCTTGACTCAGACGATCAATCCAGCTCCGACTCGGAAATATGAATGAGAAGCTGCCCCCCTTTAATATTTTATCAAGCGGGTGGCGGTAGACCCGAATGAAAATAAGAAGACCCACTAAGGGAAGAATTTTTTTTGAAAACCGGTCCAGTGCCATCAATGTATTCTTTCTCCACCTATGCAAGAGACTCAACTGCGAGCTTTAACTCTTGGGGAAATTTTCGGTATCATCTCTTGTACCACATGGAACATCATCTTCGACAGTATCTGAAGAATTGCAAGAACTGCACATGGAGATTGAAGTCTACATGAGATCCTCTCACTATTGGGAATTTATTCAGCAAAACGAATAATAGAAGGAGACGTCATCCTTCTTGGATTCCTATACCTGATCACACCGATGACATGGGGACTTCGCCTTAATTACTGTCAACTTTAACCATACTGGAAAATCATGGAGGAGAAGTTGAATTAATAATTCTCAAGATACTCTCAAAAGTACAGAAATTAGAAACCATCTATGAGGAACGGGACGCCGCATCCGTCATGAGAAGTGTTCATCTATGTCTTTGTTATGACGTACTAGAAGGGCGTATCTAATTGATGCACGAGACAAGATATTCGGGGAGTCTGAAAAATCACAAGGGATTACAAGTTGTAAATGTCCATGCATGGATGACACGCCATACAAACTCCAAATCAGGTGATTCTTTTTGCATATAATAGCTTTATTTGTTAGCTTCGAAAGTTGTGGTCAAACGTCAGAAACTGACATCAGAATTTATGCCTCCTAGAACCAAAGATGCGCAAACTAGGGTTTCCCTATGGAATTCAGCAAAATCAACCTTGGAGAAAACCTCATCCGCCTAATGAGTCACACAAATAAAGTCATACCTGCGATGAAACAAAGGATACTTCTGATTATCGAGCCGAGAAAGGATCGTCAGTTGATTGCTAAACTTTATAGACAGTTAAAAGGGAGATGATAACAAAAAGAGATATTCGCTCCTAGTTATGGCTGCGGACGTGCATATAAAGGGATTCCTTATTGGACCAGGAATGGGCGACCAAAAGTCTGTAGGACCGGATGGGCCTTACCTTAGCTGCATGAATACCAAACTCCACGGGCATGGATACACCTTAGCCATACGCGTTATGCTTCCCAGTATATGATGCTATACCGCGACAATACTAATAAGTAACTATCCTTTTTACTTATGAATTCTTTAGTGTCAGTGTCACCATCTAGTGCTTACCACGAAACACGTTATTTGTTCCGTGTTAACCAGGGGACTAATATTGATGGTGAGTTTCTGACAAGGACATAAATTGTAAACCCTAGTTGCAGAAGTGAAATGTATCCCTGACCCAACATCAGGATTACGGATTTGTATTTACAACTTATATTCCACAAGAGAATCAGTAATGCATATCCAACCTCTGGTATAACCGTCACATATATAACATATGTGTGTGTATATATATATATATATATGAGCAGAGTATTTCATTATTGGAACTCTATCATATTGGTTGGACAATCTCGTAGACGAATTGACCGCTAGTATAAAGCAATATTGTCCTCGGGTTGTCACTGATACTGGTGACAACTACCCTTCAGATGGTCTGCCTGTACAAAATATATATACGCAACTAAAAGTATTATATTGATACATAACCATATCAAGTATCTTCTCAAGTCGCAAACTCCTCTGGCCGAGTTCCTTGGACATGCTATATCGACGCTATCATATTCAAATTGGTACTGGAATAACATCATACTTTAAATCTAGGTTAGGCATACTGCCATGAATTCAAACCCTAGCTCATAGTCATATGATGATCAAATCATGAACGATGGCCTAATAATTGCGGTGCACTGGCTAAGCATAGCCAAGCCCAAATCATATATTGCATACCCTATAACATCTAGGCTAGACATAACCAAGGCCACAATATACTTGTTATAGCTCATGATGCTTCATCTAAGACAAGAATGGATTAATAGGCTTAGTTGGAATCATCCCGAAGCAGTCGGTCAAATCCACAGCATAACCAAGCACAATATGGCAAAATATGGCCAGTGGTATGTCCACCATTGTGCCACAACATAAGCCATGGCACGTAGCCGTGCGTCATTTTCGTCATTGGCAGCTTAGGCCAAAGCCATGAAACGTAGCCGGGTGCCATTCCCGGCCATGACACCTAGCCATGCATCATTTTCGGCCTTGAAAGCTTCGTCCAAGGCTGTAGCACCTAGCTGGGCTTCATTCCCATCCATGGCACGTAGTTGTGTGTCATTTTCGGCCTTGGTAGCTTAGGCCAAGGCCATGGAACGTAGCCAAGCGCCATTCCCAGCCATGACACCTAGCCATGCGTCATTTTCATCCTTGAAAGCTTAGGCCAAGGTTGTAGCACCTAGCTGGCACCATTTATGGCCATGGTACGTAGACGGGCGTTATTTTCGGCTTTGGAAGCTTAGTCCAAGGCCATGGCACGTAGCCGGGCGCCATTCTCGGCCATGGCACATAGCCGGGCACCATTGCCGGCCATGGCACCCATCCATGCGTCATTTTCGGCATTGGGATATTAGGCCTAGGCCGTAGCACCTATACGGGCGCCATTCCCGTTCATGGCACGTAGCCGTGCGTCATTTTTATCCTTGGCAGCTTAGGCCAAGGCCATGGAACGTATCCGGGCGGCATTCCCGGCCATGGCACCTAGCCATGCGTCATCCAAGGCCGTAGCACCTAGCCGGGTGCCATCCCCGGCCATGGCATCTAGCCGGACACCATTCCCTCCATTTTTGTTGAGCTTGCACAAATACCCCCGAGGGGTCAAAAATAATTTTTTTGAGTCACCTTGAGAAAGTTGTTTCTGCTTTTTGGAAGCAACGTGTGTAAAATTGCGTTCACTTCTGGAAGCAACTGCTGCCAGTTGCATCCACTTCTAAAAGCAACTTGTGCTAGTTTTTTCCACTTTTCAGAAGGTATGGGTACTTAAAATTGAATAAGGGTATATTTTAAGGGGTGGATTTTAAGGGGTGTTTAAATAATGTTCCCTTTAGAAAATTGATTTTAGAAAAAGAACCAAAATCTTAGTTGATTTCATTTCGATTTGCGATTGGTATGGTTGTGGGGAATTTATAAGGGAATAATTTAAATATATAACCTTAACCGATATGAGCGTAATCATGATTTAGAAAAAATATATCGCTTTATAGAAAAGGTGATAAATTGGGTTTTGTTTGTTTTAGGGGAAAAATAAAGAAATTAAAATTTATAATAGGGAAATTCGTAGGAATAATCAGAACAATCAGAAAGAAATAGAAGTATAATTTGGTTTGAATCTAAAAGAAAAGAAATTAGGGTTTATATTTTAATTTTGGGAAAGAAATAGGATCATTAGTTAAAATTTAAGACTTATTTGATAACTTTAATTTTTCGTTTTAGTTTTAAATTTTTTGGGCTATAGTTAATAAAAGCATGGACTGCATTTAAGAGTAGCCAAAAGAAAAAACGTTTGACTTCTTCACCCCTAACTCAGATATGCAGGAAAGCAGTAATTCTTTTGGTTTGTCCATTATCCTCTTTTACTTACATCCATAAAATAAACCCCACAATGTTCTTTTAACACTCTCGACTTCTATTTCATTGGTGCTAATTTTGCCTAGGATTTGTACGCAGTATCTACGTTATTATAAAATAAAAAAGGAACCAAGATAATGTGATGCCTCAAATCTTAGCACACAAAGGACGAAGGTAAACATGATTCTACTAAAAAATATATACTATAGTATATAATATTACCATGCATACAGATGAACCCCATCTGATCCGAGTCTTAATAAAAACGAGAGAGAGAGATAGAGAGGAAAAGGAATATTATGGGGATGGTAATTTCCTCCATGCTATTAATGCAATTGACCTGCCTTGGGGTTTGGTGGTGCGACTACAAGTAGTGATGATGCACAGAGAGAGTCGAGTAGAGAGAGAGAGAGGAATATCATGGGGTTGTGGCGTGGTGTGGGTTTATGGTTTAATTTCCTTCCTCCCTTCCCTCTATTATAAATGCACTGCTGGGTACGTCTGTATTTCTAGGTTTGGTAGTCGAGGCCTTTTAAATGCTCTTCCCAGACCCCTCACTCTTTATATCTCTCACTCAACCTTCTTCTTCTTGAATTCCAACCAAGACATTCATTCCCCTTCCAAAACGTCTCTCTCTCTCTCTCTCTCTCTACCTCTCTTGGTTTTCCTATCCCATCTCTTCTTCCTTCATCTTCTTCTTGTTTTTTTTTTCTCATCAGATTGAAAAATACTTCTGTGTACATATATAATCACGAAGGTCGAGAAGTTTAGATAGAAGCTATAGCTGTGATCAAGTTTGAAACAGTTACTATGATATTGGCTCAGTTCATTCAGGACAAAACAAAACTCAAAATCTATCGTTAAACTATAAGTTTTTGCCAGAGAAAAGATAGTTGTTGTTTTGTTCCGATTGAGCCGTGCCAATATCTTAGTTCTCTTTCTTTTCTATTTCTGTAATATGTATACGTACATATGATGTTTTTACATGCATTCGTATGTTTTTACGAAATGTCTGATGATTTTTCTTTCTTTCTTACAGATTTCTTATTTGATTTATTTTAGTATTATACATTGAAAGGAAACAATACCCATGTCGTTAACTTGTTGTAATATATAACTTAATCTAATTTATTTCAATGAGAAAAAATTCTTGCCTGAAGGACAACTGAGAACATCTGTACTTCTCATTTCAAATATTGTGCGCCGATGTATTGCATCAATGGAATGAAATGTTTAAATGGAATGGGCTCTGCAAGACATCGGAGACAACGTTTTCTTCATTATCATCTCTGAGTACCATCAAGTAAATTTACTGTAAGAAAGACTCTTGTTTGTGTGCTTCAAAATGAATGACACCTTGGCCAAGACTGTAACACTGTTATCCTTGTTGGGAAGGCCAAATTAGAATCTCTGCAGCTAAAGACTTGCATCTTTTAGGTCTGAGCCTCTCAGGGTTTTTTAATGTGCTTGACCAAGAAAATGACATTATTAACTTTTTGCAGATTATTATGAGGATCTTACGAATAATTATTACTAGCATATGCATGCATTACCTTTATTTTCTACTAATGGTCCATGGCTAAAAGGAATACACTGTTTGTTTCTTACTTTCTTTAACTGGCTTTGATCGCTTTCCAAACAGGTCATGATCTAGTGAACATAGTGGAAAACAAAATCATTTGATCGGCCGTCCTAAAAGCCTCCTCGAACACGGCATGCTTCTTTTGGCAAAAAATGCCTTCCAGCTCCCTAGGATTCTCCTTTTCCTCTTTAGGATTTACTTGTTTGAGATGTTAATTAATTTTGACATGGTTTGATAAGAACCAATCCATTAGAATTGGAACACATGAAATCTATTTTGTTCCAAAATAAAAGTTGTACAAAGTAGGACTCAATTGTATATCTCAAGTTGTGTTCATCTCCTTTCATAATTTTTGTTCCAAGTGCGCTGTATAAGCTCAAGTTGTTGCACAAGATGAAATAATCCAAGTTTAGGTCTTCCTTCGTAGTACTTCATCAAAACAATTGCAGATGATCAGCCAATCCATGCAGGTATCATTTTTTTTGTCGAACAGTTAGATGGTAAGTAAATGAGGTCCTTGCTTAGTTAAGGGCAATGACCCATGAGATATGGTCAGTGTACTCGTAGATATGCTGTTTTTTATTTTGAAGTTAGTTGAGGGAGTAGTAAATGAGAGGGAAAAAAGCAGAACAAGTGGGTGTACTGGGTGTTTTCGGGCTCATATTAGTAATGACTAATAAATGAGGCTCCGCCTAGTAACAAACCTTATTTACCCCAATCCATGCATTGCTTTTACAATTTGTAGTACACAGACAGACCTGACCAAGATTCCCTCTCTATTTAATACTCTCTCAGGGCACTCTTCTGCCTGCCTGCCTGAATTCTCCTCTTTTCCCGCTTTCTATGGAATTAAACTTCATTTGACTAGTAAAAATACAATTGAAAGTTTGGGATCAAGTTAAAGGAGTTATGCTACACATACTGAAGCAAATTCCTAAAATTTTCTTCTGGAATATTTTTATATTTGGGCCGTTAATTAATTGTTGGATATGGACTGAACTTTGATGGAGGGCATTTTAGCATATATATACTAGGTATAACCGGGGATCAACCTTTTGGTGGTAGGCTTCATTTTTGGTTGAACAAAAATAAACCTCTAGTAACGGTACACTCATCTTAACGAGTTGCATCTACACCGTTTCGAAGTAGGGTCATGTTGGTGCTTTTTGGCGCATTTGCATTCATGCGATTTATCCATCGTTTACCTGATACACACAATTCGAAATAATAAACATAAATGTTACAATTATTCATGTGAGAATCCAGTTGATCTTCGGAGGCCGTTCAGGATATTTTTCTTTCGGTATCAAAGTTTGAACCACGGAGTTGCGTTGATTAAAGAGTACGGTAACATTCAAAGTAGAAGCACATAATAAGGATATCTTAATCGACCATTGTGCGGTTCTACTTACAATATGATAGTGCTCTTAACAAAATCACCACTGACGGTACCTTAATCAACCAATCGACGCTCAGGAAATGCTAACAAATCAAGGCCTGATAAATAGTGTCTTGTTGATCATTATAACCTTAAACCACTGAGCTACAACATCAACAACAACAACAAAAAAACAAAAACAAAAAAATTTGAAAAATTAACACATACCGGGAACAAAGTTCAGCACCGGGCAAGTAGGCGCTTTAGCCCGGGATAGCACACCAAGGCACATACGCAAATGGGAGAAAACCCCATGCATATCCATAATACCTTTATCCGACACTTTCATAACCACTAATACAAATTCCACATATACCATACCCGAGTTTGCATCTTCCTTATATAATTTTTTTTAATGTACATAAAGAATACACAACACTCTTGGACTCCTGACAATCATATAACAGAGCCATTGCTGAGGCATTTTCACCATCAAAATTTACTTACCCACAACCAATATATGGTGTGAACTTCAAAAAAGAACAATATTTGGTGTGAACATTCAAGTGAATAAGTAGTATCTAAACTTTTTGTGAATTTGCCGCATAAGCAAGCGTCATTTTTATGTTGGCATCACCATTCCAGTATAAGTTAGGAACCTAATAAACAAACTCCCACTTATATATATTTCTTACTTCCATATGTGTCCTTAATTATGATAGTGCCCTTTGATACTTTACCAAAAACCATTAGTGCCATATTGGCTTAGCAACAACTATTCAGCATCTTTCTATCCACGTCTCCCTTACTCCTTCGTTGTTGTAGGTTAATGCGACGGGTTAACTTTGAGAAATGTTCCAAAGACCCGGTATATCCATGTATGTTGTGTAGCAGCACAGTTATGGCGATTTATTCTGTGGTGTATTTTTCGGTAATAAGCATCACAGACCACAACTTCGGATGCACGCAGCAGTGAGTACTGGTCTTTTTACAACTCCCAGGCTAATGATTTTTTAGGAATGTAGTGTATTTTTTGGTGTTTTCAGTTTTTGAGTTTCTTTAGTTTGTTTGTTTGTCGTTCTCTACTTGAGTGAAAATGGTGGTACAATCAATTCCAATTTTGCTGCATTTTTACGTCGGATTGGAAATGTTTAAATGTTGAGATCATATAGAGAAAACGAAATTTTGAATCAAGTAACTGTATTCTCGTATACTTAGATGACGTGTTTGTGTATTTTTCTTTTCTTCAATGATTACAAAATATTCAAGGAGTACCAACGATTTTGCAAGATGATGACTAAAGCAGAGCAAATTGTGGAGTCATTAGCAAGCTGATGTGTCGTATTTTATGCTCTAGCACAAACTGTACGAATTCCCTTGTAAAAAACAAAACTATTAGGAAATAATATATGAGAGTCTATATTTAGGAGATATGCACATTAAGTTGTGAGAGTTATATTAGGAAAGTGTCTATGTTTAGAGTTTGATCTTAGTTAGGAAAGTACCTTGAGTGGTCGTCAAGTTTGTGAACAATATAAATAGGCTGTTGAGCCATGAAAGTTGACACACCGAATTATTATCAATGTAGTCTTTTATGCTTCCGCGTTTATGCTCTCCTCTCTCTTGCTCGATCCTTAACATGGTATCAGAGCGAGGTGAGAGGAAGAGAGAGGAGAAGGAGAATGAGAAAGAGTTAAAGAGAATTCATGGTACGTAGTTTTCGTTTCAAGTTATGATGTTTTTAGGGTTTTTAGATTAAAAAAATAATAAAAATAATCGATTGTATGAAGTTTGATGATAAGAAGAAGGTGTAGTAGTAGTCTTGTGCTGCTGCTGAGGAGTTTGTCCAGCTGTTTTAGGGTTTGTTCGTGAAATTTTTATTGAAGAAAAAAAAAGGACTTGAAGCTAGTTAGCTGAGAAGAAGACTTAGCCGCGTAGGGTGTTGCTGCCATAGCCCTAATCCTATATCCAAGACATCTGTCGAAGGATTACAAAGTGAATTCAAAGTCGAGAACATAAGATGACTCCGAGTCACGAGTTGGAGATAATTATTTCACCGAGATTTTTGGAGTTGCATGACGGTGTTTGCTTCCAATGCCAATATACGAAGATTATTTGTGTGCTGAGAGAATTAAGATGGATTGAAGTGGTTGTTCAAAGATGAATAATGGTGATCGATCACTGCTGTGTGATACTGGCAGAGAAGATGAAGCCGAATCAGATGTTCTTGACGGAGTGAAGAAGGAAGAGCTCGATGTTTGCTGTGATGGAGCTCGGGTTAAGAAACAGAGATGGCGATGAAGGGATGACGTAGTGAGAAGTGGTCGCTGCTGTTTGTGAAGTGAGAGAAGCTCGAGTCTGCAATGAGGTTTTGCCATTAGTTCTTGCTGGTGAAGACGGGATGATGGAGGTGCTAGAAGACTTGGGTCGTGATTAAAATCAAGTTAAACAGCTCAGAGATGTTGCTGCCATGATCAAGGGTTGAGGTTTGATGGAAGAAAGAGAAGGCCAACAATGGAAGAAACACGAACTAAGTTCGCAGCTGCTAGAGTTTAAAACAGAGAAGGAGTCTGTGGTCAAGACCAGGGACGTACCATTACTGCCCTAGATGGTCACAAGGTCCGTTTAAAAAAAAAAAAAAAAAAAAGAAAGTGTTATTGAAAATTTGTAACAGTTTGGGTGTTACAAAGAAG
This sequence comes from Papaver somniferum, assembly GCF_003573695.1. Taxonomy (NCBI): domain Eukaryota; kingdom Viridiplantae; phylum Streptophyta; class Magnoliopsida; order Ranunculales; family Papaveraceae; genus Papaver; species Papaver somniferum. The sequence goes on from NC_039358.1 coordinate 79,242,087, forward strand.
AATCGTTACAGAAGCGTAACGGAATCAAGTGTGACAGTTCTGTCAGAGGTATTGCAGAAAGCTGTTAAACATCTTGGAAGAAGTGAAGTGTGGTTGAAGAGTTTGTGGCAGAAACTTGGAGATCCTACAAAGTGTGGCAGACTTTGTAAAGACGACAAGATTGTGAGAGAATCTTGAAGAACAAAGAAGTGTGAAGGTTTCGCGAAAACCAAGGGTTAGGAGGTGCAACTAGGGTTGGCGGAGCCAGTATTACGGGTAGCATGTCCTGTTAGAGGGAGAGGTGGCTTGGGCAGTAGCAATTAGGTTGGGCCAAGGATTATTCTTAGCCGTTCAGTCTCCTATTGATCTCAGCCGTCCTTTGTCCACCATAGACACCACCTTTCCTTAGAACATTGATATACCAAAGGCCATGTAATCCTCATTGAGTTTTAAGAGCTTGTAAATAACAGAGAAAGTGGATATTGTCTTTACACAGTCAACTGGCTATGGGAAGAGGCCACGAAATTGCTTAAAAAATTAGTACCATTTTCTTATACATCTAAAACCGATGTATTTTATACAGTAAGTGTAGGATAATTCAAGTTTGCGTTAAACCAACATGCACAGTCTATGATGTGAGATGCAGCTAGCAATCTAAAACTCGGTGTGTTAAGACTTTTTGATACTCAGTGGTTCTTCATGAACCGAGTTTTTGAAACACACAAAAACTACCTACACACATAAAGTGTGGACCCCGCCGGGTGGAGAAATACAGAATCCCGCTTTTAGTTTTGATGTGAGGGCGCGGTTTTGATGGAGTTCAAAAACTCGGTGTGTTAAGACTTTTTGATATACTCAGCGGTTCTTGAGTTTTTGAACCACACAAAAACTACCTACACATAAAGTGTGGGCCCCGCTGGGTGGAGAAATACAGGGGGTCCCGTTTTTGGTTTTGATGTGAGGGCGCGGTTTTGATGGAGTTCAAAAACTCGGTCTGTTAAGACTTTTTGATACTAGTATATACAAATACCTACGTGTCGATTTCAGATCTAAGCATCTCTAGCATTTCCGTTCTTATCTTCCCAGATTTGATTGTCAAATGTGTTTTGATGGTTGACTATAAGTTTTTGTAAATCTGTTAGTTGCAAATGGAGTGTTTTATAACAAAAGATAATGTAAAACTCCTAATCACGATTCAATAAACTCTTTTAATACTAGTCGATTCGAACTCTTAAACCACACGCCAAGGACTAGGACTATCTAGTTGATTCAAACTAATGGAAATAACGTGTACAATATCATATTTGCTAATACCCACTGAATACGGAACCAGATGTGCACTAGCTAGCGCTATTTAGTGCGTGCATTTTGATGCAGAGTTGTAGAAACGGCTGTGCAAGTCAGTTAGCTGCAATATTTCATCAAGATACTAGCGATGAACAATTCATGTCTTTCATCGAAAACATTATTACTCTTGTTATTCTTTATCAACGCTACTTTCTTAAGCTTTAAAACAGTTAAAGCCTTGGTTCCTAGTTCTAAAACATTCAAATATGCACTTGGTTCACTATCTGGATCTGAAAATGATGCATCTAATCTACTCATTCCTCAGATTGCAAACCATCCATTTATGCTAGGCTTTTACCCCACAACTCCTAATGCTTACATCCTTGGGTTGTTGATGGGTTACCGTCTTCAAGAAGATGCGTTTCCACCGGCTTTGAAGCGTAGGGTATGGTCAGCTAACCTGAACAGACCCGTCAGCAGGAACGCAACTCTAACTTTTGGTCTTGATGGTAACCTTGTCTTAGCTGAAGCGGGTGGTCGAATTGTTTGGCAAACTCGTACCGTCAACAAAGGTGTCGTAGATCTCAAATTACTCTCAAATGGTAACTTAGTTCTTCTCAACAGAAACGGTGGGTTTGTTTGGCAAACTTTTGATTACCCAACCGATACACTTTTGAATGGTCAAGCCCTGCGTGGTGATGGTTCAAATAAGCTAGTGAGCGGATCGTATAGTATGGTTGTAGATGTCATAGTCAGGAGACAATTTCTTACTCTATTCTTCAACAGCAAGAAGAAGAATTCCACTGAAAGGCAAATGCTGTCTTACCATATTATAGACTCATTTGGTGCTAGTTTCAAAAATGTAACTTTTTATGTTACTCCGGTGGATTATAGTGTTGGTGGCCGTGACTTCGGTAATCAGATAGGGCTATCATTTTTAGGTGACCCAGGTGACAGAATAGCTTGGGGACAAACAAAATACAATAGCACACTTTCAATACTTCAGTTAACACGGGATGGTAACGTTCGTGTGTATACCTATAATGAGAAAGGATTGTATGGTAGCGAGTGGGAGGAAACGTATACCTATTTCTCTTTGAACGAATGTAGTTTGCCAGAAAAATGTGGGGTGTTTGGGCTTTGCTCGAAAAGGCAATGCATTGCTTGTCCTACGTCTAAAGGGCTCATGGGGTGGAGCCAAAAATGTAAACCTGAAAAACTACCTCCTTGCACAAATACGACGTCGTCAAGTGCTAGATTGGTTGACTACTACAAGATCAAGGGTATGTCAAGCTCGTTACGAAGGGATCGCAGAGATGCTACGGATTTTGTAGAAATGAAAATTGGTGACTGCAGGAATAAATGCAGTGCGGATTGCAAATGTGTTGGTTTCTTCTACAGAACTACTGAGGGTAGATGTTTGCTTGCTAATTTTGAACTCTACACCCTGACCACAGACCCGGAGTGGGATCAAGTCCAAGAAGATTATTTTCCAATTGATGGTTATATAAAGTTTGCAAAATAGGCTGTAGTTTGGCCAAAAAAGTACGTGTCACAGTCTTATTGGTTGTATTGAGTATTGTGTCTGCCTGTAATAATAGAGTGGATGCTCTTATAACTGTTTAGTGATTGGAAAGTTGTTAATCGATCAGATTACACATTTAAGAGAAGTGAAAGACCTAACAACAACGATCAGATAGTGTACAGGTCTTTCACTATCTGATCGTTGTTGTTAGGTCTTTCACTTCTCTTAAATGTGTAAGAACCTCCTTATCTTCTTTAATGAGAATAATATCAAGTTTAGTAGCAGAGGCTGTGTTCATTAAGAACTCAGATTTACTTTCGTTATCTCCTAATCACCAATTTGTACTGAATACAGTACATTTGGCATCAGAGCCACTTCAAATTTTTTCCGATGGGTGTTTCCGATCCTAAGATAGTGAACAATGTATTAGAACTGGTTCAACGAAATCAGCTGAGCTCTGATGATCGTTTTACTGCTATTGAAGACAAGCTTCTTCTGCAGCAACAACAGACTGATTCGAACCAGACGATGATTAACAAGCGATCTGATGAATTACTAGCCAGATTACCTTCTGCATCGAGATCAACTCACCAGGATGATTCCGGAGGACCAAACCATGGTGTTCAACTAGAAAATCCTCCAATCTCTGGTTTCATTCCTCCAGGAGGGATTCAAAATCACTTCAATCGAGTACCCAAGCTTGACTTTCCACGATTTGATGGTGACAATCCTCGTGGATGGATCCAAAAATGTGAACGATATTTTTATCTTCATAACATCGATGAGACTCGCAGAGTGGATATAGCAGCTATCAATCTTGATGGCAAGGCTGATAGATGGTTTCTCAATTTTCAGGTTGTTAGAAATCGGATAAACTGGTTTGAATTTGCTCATGGTGTTCGATTTGAAAACCCTGTTGAAGAAAATTTTATTGGTAGTTTTAATAAATTAGTACAGCTTAACTCTGTAGAAGAGTATTTTAAGGAATTTGAAGCTCTTAAAGCTCTTATGCTTGCTAACAATCCATCTTTAAGTGAGCATTATTTTGTCATGAGTTTCATTAGTGGGTTGAAGGAGGAATTGCGAAATTTTGTAGCTATGTTTTACCCAAAATCACCACACAAGCTTTTTCCTTAGCAAGATTGGAGGAACAGAACTGTCAATCTACCTCTGTTAAAAGCATTAGGACCAACTCCATCTCTTTTACTAACTCTAGATATTTCTCTACCACCACCTTTCCTCCCAAACCACTTTCAACTTCATACACTAATTCAAAGTCAGCTCCTAGAACATCAAAGGCTTATTCACCCACACCACTTAAACTTGCATCAGCCAATCCAATTATTAAGAGACTAACACAGGAGCATATGCGCATTCGCTGAGATAAGAGTCTTTGTTATAATTGTGATGAAGTTTATTCAATGGGTCATAAGTGTAAGGGTAGACAACAATTGTTTATGGTACAAACTGAAAGTTCTGATACACATGACACAGATAGGGATGTTCATGGTCGGTTTCAGCTCGTTTCTGGCAAAACCAAAAGCGAAACCAATACAATCGGTTTCTAATTTTCCAAACCAAAACCGAGCCATTAACCATTGGTTTCGGTTTTAGTTTTACCAATTGGTTTTGGTTTTATTCGCTCGGTTTCGGAAAACCGATTATGACACTTCAGAAACAAAATTACACAGAAAAGTATTTAAGAGAAAAACATTATATTAGAACCCCAGAAATTTTGTTGCTGGTTGAGTTGAATTGGAAATTAGGACTGAAATTATATTAGAACAATAAAACATTACATTCTTGTGGCGGCATCGACCAAATGGTCCAAATCTCCACCAAAAACCTAGACATTCATGAAATCTGAACAAAATTGCAGAAACCCAATACAATACCACACGTATCAACTACTTTTTTTGTGTACCACCAAGACCAGTTCCATTATCAGACCATCCCAGAAGCTTCAATTCTTTCTCCATTCATCAACTGTTCAAATCCCTAACTCAATATCATCCCAGTTGTTCTCGACAAGCATCAACACCCGTCAATATCTTCTCTGCATAGCAGTAGCAACTCTCATCATCAAACCCCATTTAATCTCAGACCAGACTCAAACCCTAACTTCCATAACCATCATAGATTCTTCTTGATTTCTTCATCTACTTGCTCTTAAATATAATTTCGACAGGAACCCCTATCTCCTTTTGTCGTTACTAACCCTAATTTCTCATGAATCTGCCTTGCTCACGAGTTCACCATCATCAACATACAATTTCATAGATCCACATCAAGAACAACAGATTTAAGAGAATCAAAACACTAAAACTAATTAAAACATAACAAAGATAACGAGTTTATCGATGTAGTATCATGATTTATTATGAATCATGGAGTTGGTTTGAATCTGTGAAGAAGAAGAACGAGGAAAGATGAAGATAAAGGTGGAGAGTATCCGCAGTAGAGGGGAGGAGGAGAAAGATAAATGGGTTTGGTTTTTAGGGTTCAGTTTTTTCTCTTAAACTTTTATAGTCAAAACCTTCGGTGAAGATTAAGCTTGATAGATCTAGTGGCTTATATTCATTATACTAAAATCAATCGGTTTTCCATTGGTTCTCGGTTCGGTTTTGAACTGAAACTAAAACCAAACCAATGCTCTCGGTTATTAACATTTCTGAACCAAACCACTCCAATAACTAATGGTTCGGTTCGGTTTCTTCATATTGGTTCGGTTTGGTCCGGTTCTAGCGGAAAATCGGAACCATGTTCAGCCCTAGACACAGAGGCCGAGGAAGAGGTTTTTGAAGAGGCTGTAGAATCACCATTTGAATCTGACATGGAGATTTCTCTTCATGCTCTCACTGGTACTATCACAGGTGACACTATAAGAATTCCTGGTCTTCTTAAGAAACAATCTATTTCCATTCTTATTGATACTAGTAGCACAACTACTTTATTAGATTGTTCTCTAGATGCTAAGCTCAAATGCAAAGTAGAGCAAACTGTTCATATGCTAGTTACAGTTGCCAATAGGGAGAAAACAATAAGCATTGGTATTTGTGCTCAACTACCTTGGACTAGGCAGGGTTATCATGAAGATTTGAGGTTACTTCCACTTGGAGGCTGTGACATGGTGTTAGGTGCTGATTGGCTTAAGAAGCTAGGTGATGTTGTGTTAATTTTTCTAAACTCAGTGTTTCTTTTCTTCATAATGGTAATCAAATTACATTATAAGGCACTACAATTTCACCTTCACTACTTATGATGAGTGGTTCAGTTGTTAAGAGATTTATAGAAAAAACAAAACATGGCCTTATTGGTCATCTATTTTCTATTACAACTTCCCATATACCCCCTCCATTCCCTACTCCATTATCGCCCCTTCTATCTAAATATGCTGATATTTTTGCTGAACCAACTTCATTATCTCCCCAAAGAACCTTAGATCACTAAATTCCCTTAAAACCAGATTCCCAACCTCCCAACCAAAGGCCATATAGGTGCCCATACATTCAAAAAGGAGTAGTGGAGCAACTGGTTAAAGAAATGCTATCTTCTGGAATCATCCAACACATCCACAACCCCTTTGTTTCTCCAATTCTTCTTGTCAACAAGAAAGATAATACATGGAGATTTTGTGTTGATTACAGAAGACTCAATAACATCACCACCAAAGACAAGTTTCCTATTCCAATTGTGGATGAGTTGTTGGATGAGCTGCAAGGATTCATGGTTCTCTCTAAGATGGATTTAAGGGAAGGATATTATCAAATTTTATTGAACCCTATGGATATCTACAAGAATGTCTTTAGGACACATCATGGGCATTATGAGTTCAAAGTCATGCCATTTGGCCTAACAATGCACCTGCGACATTTCAAGCCCTTATGAACGAAGTCTTTGCACCTTACTTAAGGAAGTTTGTTCTTGTCTTTTTTGATGATATTTTGGTCTACAGTACATCCATGTCTTAGTATATTGAGCATTTCAGATTAGTGTTTTCCTTACTCAGACAACACCAACTTTATGTTAAGATTTCCAAGTGTTGTTTTGGGCAGTCACAGTTGGAATACTTAGGCCACATTATCACTCCTGAAGGTGTTTGTGTTGATCCAAACAAGATTGCATCCATGCAAAGCTGGACAATTCCCACTTCAATAAAGGAATTGAGAGGGTTTCTGGGTTTAACAGGGTATTATAGGAAATTTGTGAAGAACTATGGTGCAATCTGCAAACCTTTAACTGATCTCTTAAGGAAGAATTCTTTCAATTGGACTGCATCTGCAACTTCTGCATTTGAGCAACTCAAGCTGGACATGTCCACAACTCCAGTTCTTGCATTTCCAGATTTTTTTCAAGCAATTCACTGTAGAAGGTGATTAAGTGATACCTTCCTTGGTGCTATTTTAACTCAAGAAGGTAAACCAATTTCATTTTGTACACATATGAAAAAGAGTTCTTAGCTATAGTTAAGGTTGTTCATAAATGGAGGCATTATTTACAAGGGGGCAAATTCATTATCCAAACTGACCATCACAACTTTAAATACTTCTTAGAACACAAAGTCACCACAGTTCTGCAGCAAAAGTGGTTAATGAAATTGTTGGGCTTTGACTATGATATTAAATACAAAAAAGGTAAAGAAAATGTAGTTGTTGATGCCTTATCTAGCAGACCAATTGCATCTGCCAATTGCTCTGTACTGTCTATGTCTCAACCAAACTGGATGCATGACATTCTTCAAAGCTATGTTGGTGATGACAAGGTGCAACAGCTCATTACTCAATTGCTTGTATCTGCTGACTTTGTTCCACATTATTCTTACAAAGCTGAGATACTGAGATACAAATCTAGGATATATGTGGGAGCTAGCAATGGGGTCAGAGCCACCATCTTAAATATTTTACACACCTTGTTGTTGGAGGCCATTCTGGTATGCAGGCCACTTATGTGAGGGCCAAGTCCTATTTCTTTTAGCCTAATATGAAGAATGAGATACTTATGTTTGTAGCTGAATGTGACATCTGCCAGAGAAATAAAGGTGAATGCTCTTTTCCATCTGGATTATTGCAGCCACTTCCAATACCTGAGCATGTCTGGCAGCACATCACCATGGACTTCATTGAAGGCGTACCCCTGAGTAACATGAAGAGTGTTATACTGGTGATTGTTGATAGACTCACAAAGTACATCCACTGCATTTCTCTACAACACCCTTATACAGCTGCTTTCGTGGCCAAGGAATTCTTGGATCAGGTATTCAAACTACATGGCCTACCTTCTTCCATTGTGTCTGATAGAGATAAAGTCTTTACTAGTCATTTCTGGCAAGACCTATTTAAAACTTTGGGTATTATCTTGAATCTCAGCACTGCTTACCATCCTCAGACTGATGTCCAGTCAGAGAGAGTTAATTCATGTTTAGAGACTTAGTTAAGGTGCATCACTGGCCATAAACCTAGTAAGTGGCGTCAATGGCTATATCTTGCTGAGTGGTGGTACAACACTAGTTATCATACTAGTTTAAAAATTTCTCCATTTCAAGCTTTATATCGCTATCTTCCTCCACACATGGCTTTTCCATCTGTTGTCACAACTTGTGTAGCTGTTGTGGAGACACACCTCAAAGAAAGAGAAGAAATGATTGATATTTTGAAGGAATCACTGGACAAAGCTCAAGAAAGAATGAAATTTTTTGCAGATAAGACAAGGAAAGACAGAACCTTTGTAGTGGGTGACTTGGTGTATCTGAAACTCCAACCTTACATACAGGCTTCAGTTTCACTGAGAAAGAACTTCAAGCTTGTCTGAAAAGTTCTATGGTCCTTTTCCTATTTTATAAAAAATTACACCAGTGGCCTATAAGTTACAGCTTCCAGATCAGGCTAGGATTCACCCTGTCTTTCATGTGTCCCAACTGAAGCAACACATTGGTAAGAAGCACACCCCTTCTCCTACTTTGTCTATCGTTGATCATGAAGGTGAAGTGATCATGGTACCTGCAAAAGTTTTACAACACAGAACCCTTGTTGTTGGAAAGAGGCAAGTGCAACAGGTGCTCATACAATGGACTAATTCCACTCCAGAAGATGCTACTTTGGAAGACACTGCTACCATCAAGTCTCACTATCACAACTTTATCCTTGAGGACAAGGATAATTTCCAGCAGTGGGCAATTAATAGTCTTATTGGTTGCATTGAGTACTGTGTCTTCCTGTAATAATAGAGTGGGTGCTCTTATAGATGTTTAGTGATTGGACAGTTGTTAACCGATCAGATAGTGACAGGTGTACACTATCTGATCGTTGTTGTTAGGTCTTTCACTTCTCTTAAATGTGTAAGAACCTCCTTCTTATCTTCTTTAATGAGAATAATATAAAGTTTAGTAGCATAGGTTGTGTTCATTAGGAACTCATATTTACTTTCATTATCTCCTGATCACCAATTTGTACTGAGTACAGTACAGTACAGTACGCTACATCCAAATTATCTGTGTGCCTTGCTGAATATTTAATAAATTGTCTAGTTTGATTTATGTATGTGTAACAGGCGACATCTAAATGTATTTCCACATTCCAGTAGTTTGGCTTCAAATTTAATCTTGTTTAATCTTTGGATTTTTGTTGCGGTGATTGACAAATATCAAAACAGAAATAATCTACCAGTTTAAGTTACCGACTCGTTGATCAACTAGGCTCAAAATTCTGTTATACGGATCAATGAATCATTTGTAATAAAAATAAATAAAATCTTTTCCCTAGAAAATTTATGCCTAAACAAGCAGGCTTAAACGAACTAATTGCATGCTCATCCTCTCATCTGACACGGAAATCAAAATTCTTCCATGATCAATTAGGCTCAAAATTCTATTATACTGTTATACAGATCAATGAATCATTCAAAATAAAAATAAATCAAATCTTTTCCCTGAAAAATTTACACCTAAACAAGCAGGCTTAAACGAACTAATTGCATGCTCATCCGCTCATCTGACACGGGAACCAAAATTCTTCCACTGATCAACTAGGAAAAAAATTATGTTATACCGTTATACAAATCAACGAATCACTCATAATGAGTATAAATAAAATCTTTTTCTTGGAAAATTTACACCTAAACAAGCAGGCTTAAACGAACTAATTGCATGCTCATCCTCTCATCTGACACGGGAACCAAAATTCTTCCACTGATCAACTAGGCTCAAAAAAATTTTATACTATTACACAGATCAATGAATCATTCATAATAAAAATAAATAAAATTGTTTCCCTTGAAAATTTACACCTAAACAAGCAGGCTTAAACGAACCAATTGCATGCTCATCCTCTCATCTGACACGAGAACCAAAATTCTTCCAAAAATATTGTGAAGTTTTAAGAAAGTATGGGTGTAAAATGCAGCTAGTATCGAAGTCCACGGGCCTAATTCATCTCGAAAACCGGCTTACAAGGTTACGGTTATGGTTGGCCATTACTTAGAAACCGCAGAATTTTGGGTAGTGAAAAATACTAGAACCCCTCTACTATATGGGTTCAATATATACAAGCCCCACAAAATGGATCCTCCACTATCAACTCCATACTTTCAGAAAATGCTACTACTAGGCCCAAAATATCAATTTTTCTTCAGATCTGGCCCATAATTAATTATTCTGAATTTTAATAATGACAATATTACCCTTTAGTATATATACAAGAGGAATACATAAGATATATTTCATTTCTCAATTTTGTTTCTCTCTCTTCTCCATTCTCTTTCTCATCCGGCTGCATCGAATTCAGATCGACGAAGAAGAAGACGAACCGATCCGATTAGGTTTTAGTTGAATCTAGGTTAGGTTGATCTACAAATACGAATAAATCATTCAATCAATTTCATTTGAATCTAGGTTTTAGTTGTTTCTAAGCTTTATCAGGTTAGGTTTTCGTTAGTTCGACTAGTTTTTTGAAGATTTTGAATTGAATCTAAGTTTCAGTTGATTCGAAATAGCAGAAATCATTTTCGATTAGGTTTTTAATCAGGTTCATCATTCTTAGTTCGATTAGTTCGATTAGGTTTTTGATTTTTATTTTGATTGATTATGTTCAGATCTGAGAAGAAGAAGACCTGATTTTTTTGAATCAATCGAAGATCTTCAAAGTCGTTTTAACCTTAATTACATACTTTTTGTGCAGATTCAACAATGGAATCAAGAACATCTTCAACAGCAACAGATATGAAATCGTCGTATGAGCAAAGATCTGCAAATCAGTAAGATTTCTCTCGTTTTTACTTGAATCAACAGGTTTTAAATTTAGGTATGCGTTTAGATTATTGTTGTTTTTGTTGTTGTTGATGATTACCTGTTGTTATCAGTAATTGTAGAGGGTACTGATGTTCATCAATAGTGTTTATAGACTGTATGTATCATTTATGTTGTTGATGTTGTTTAGTTTCGATTTGCTTGATTCTCTATTTTGGATAATTCAATTTGTCGTCGTTCTTGATACGTTTATCATTTAATTTCTGATTCGTGTATATGTTTGACGACTATGAAGAAGAGGAATTAGCGAAAATCGAGTTTTGAGTACTTATTTTGAATCTATCACTCGAGGTTGTACCTAATACTTTGAAAAAAGTTGCTCAATCTGATAGTACTAGTTAAAAAACTTTTGTTTTGAATTTCTTTAACTTGAATTGACACTCTTTAACGAATAAAATTCTTAGCTAATCCCTTTTTGAATAGAGATGGTGGTGTTGCAGCAGGTTTAGAGGAGGATTTAAAGTCAGTGGTGGTGTTTTTTGATTAATATTTCAATGTGATTGTGTTTCTCATTTTGATGATTATGAACAACATGTGTAACTTTCGTCTACACATCCAAATTGCATGTTTAACTTGCATCTACACATCCAAATTGCATGTGTAACTTGCGTCTACACTATTCATATGCATCTGTAACTTCCAGTTACACTAATCGTATACATGTGTAACTCCTATTTACACTAGTCAAGTGCATGTAAAACTGGTTATACATTGTTGTGTGTACTAATGTTCATTAACATATTTATGTACTATGTGTACCATTTCAGTGATTATGTATGTCATAATTCCTTTTGAACAATGAAGTATGAAATTATAGATGCAATTTTTTTGTATGGCAGTGATTTTTGATCCAATATTTTTGGATTTCTCAATTATAACCAGTAACGGGTAATAACTAGTTGTATCTAATTTTCATATGATGCTTAGTTGTATGTGAATTTTAAGCAGAATTGGCAGTAGATGTTGGTGTCTTGTTAATTGGAGTCTCTTGGTAAGTGTTGATGTGGGTATAACCGAGAAAACAACAACAAGTATTCATTTTTATTCTCTCCCTCTCTCCTTGTATGTTTTTGATGACTTGGGTTTATTGTTGGAGCGCTGACGAAGTAAGATCAGACTCCAACTAACGAAGTTTTTGTTTCGTATGAAACCTTACCTGATGGTAAGAGTTCAAATTTTCTATTTTGAATCTTAGCTTATAGTTGATTGATCATGGTGGTTCGTCCATGCAGATTCCCAAAGCCAACAGTTGATGTTATAGGAGGACTTGTGCTTGGAGGTGGTTTAGAATTGGAAATGGTTAGTGATTTCTGCTAACTAGTAGTTATATGGATGTGTAACTATAGTTACACAAGCTATATGGATTTGTAACCACTAGTTACACAAGCTATATGGATGTGTAACTGCTAGTTACACATCCTGGGATATAAAGTTTATGTTCTATATATTGCAGGTTCTTATGAAAAGGTATATCATGCATAATGGAATGACTAGATAACATTGGTTGGCAGTTGCTTTATGGCCACCTTGTTCTCTGTAAAGGACCATCATTCGGTTTGGATGATGATCTAGCTAAAGAAGCGAGTAAAGCAGGTCAATTCTTTATCCTAAAGCTCTCTCCCTCGACTCTTCCATCAAAAGGAAAAACACTATTCAATGCACTCAAATTCTTTTTGAAGTTTTTCTTTGTGAGTAGCTTAGGAAAAAGATAACAGAAGAGGTTGCTTCAGTGCTTAGTATTGGTGTTGATCTTAAAGTTTGTTTATTTTGTTTCAGATCGTAACAAAAGAAATATGAGAGAGTTTGGAATATAATACTTTTGAGTTTCCGTTCAGCTCTGAATAAATGGTAACTACATTGCGCGTTGGGGCAGAGTATGTTGGAGTTCCTGTACAGAACTGCATGCTTATTGTTGGAGGCCAATCTGGAGTATCTAAATCTTAATGCATAGTCATGCCATGTATCGTTCTGGCATTTCTTTGCTTTCTGGTACACCTTTTTAGATCCCTTTCTTGTTGTTTTTAGTTTCAAATTCTATGTCTAGACTGCGCATTTATTCACATTACACAAGTAGGATGCATGTGTAATTTCTAGTTACACATGTTATATGCTTGTGTAACTCCTAATTACACAAGTAGGATGCATGTCTAACTCTGAATTACACTAGACAGATGCATGAGTATCTTTTAATTACACATGCTAAATGAACAAACCTTGTAACCAAAAAATTACGCATGCCAGTTACACAAGCTTTATGGATGTGTAACGGCCAGTTACACATGCTAATTGAATGTGTAGTTGTGAGTTACACATGTTATGTGGATGTGTATTTTTTGCATATTCTTATACTTTGGTGTGTTTGATGAGCACTTGTTTTGAGTTTGCAAAAAAATTGAATTCTTGCAGCAAAGTTGTTTCTTAAGCTCTGATTTTTAATTACTTGATTTCACATCTCCCTATGATACAATGTGATTTCGTGTAGGTGAAACTGAATATACATTGTTGTATGTACTGTTTATTTTAATATTATTAATACTGATTGCTTGTTGTTATATTTCAGGTTTCAGATAACTTCATAAAAGCTAATTGCTTAAATGTGATAATGGTCTCGCTGGATACACAAATCAGATGCATGTGTAACTCTCAATTACACTAGATACATGCATATGTAACTCTCAATTACAATAGACAGAAGCGTGTGTAACTTCTAGTTACACATGCTAAGAAATTATTGTAAATGAATATTAAAGTAATACATGTAATTTTTGTATGCGTTCTTTTTGATGTCTATTTTTTTGATGTGTAACTTTGCATTACACATGGCATAAGGATGTGTAACTTCTGGATACACATGCCATATGCATGTGTAACTTCTGTTTACACATTCACATTATACTTTAATAATTTTGGGCATAGATTTAATAATTTTGGGCTTAAATTTAAATTTTATCTAATTTGGGGCTTGACAATATATAAAAGGGCATGGATGTCTTTTAATAACTCGGGGCCTAGATTTAAATTTATTTTAATTAAGAGCCTCATATTATGGGTTACCCATGGGTCGGGCCTTAGCCTAATTTTCCCTTTTGAGTAACCCATACAATGTGGGACTAATCTCAACACGCCCCTTCACGTGTGGATATTAATCAGGTGAAGCGGAATAGGTGTGGTTATGTTGGACTCGTCACGAGTGTTGCCTGTTCTGATACCATACTAAAGTCCATGGGCCTAACTAACCTCGAAAAGCGATTTGGAAGGTTAGGGTTGCCCAAGATATAAATAGTATGATCTTAAATAACTCACAATGTGGGACTAATCTGAACAGCTAACAGTGAGTATATTTTTGTAATCCTGCTGATAGACACATTTTTGTGTCTAAATTGTACTCAATGTCTCTATTGTTAGTACTCGATTTTTGTACTAATTTTGATGCTTTGTGTGTAAGTGTTTTTGGAGAAATACACTTGTGTGGAAAAAGTTGCTCAAAAAGTGCTATTTGGACTCCCCGGAGAAAAGTACTAAAGGCACCCTCAATTTGGATAAGGGGCACCTCAGTTGGGCACCTGCTATTCGCACCCCCAGTTTGGTTAGGGGGCACCATCTTCTACCTTCCAAATCTGTTTTTGGCGGGAAAATCTGATTTCAAAGAACCAGAATTAGGTTTGGCAGTTTGGACGAGAATGAAGGAGACTCAACGACTGGGAATTGTTGGGATGACTTGAATGGTGGTAACAGGCGTGGTATGGTCGATTTCGTCAGCTATATTTGGCTAGATTCTCGGTGAGAAGAAAACAGGGGAGTGCGTAGTTGAGAAGAGTTTTTCACGGGATTGTACGTGTTTTCTGTGCATGGCGTAAGATGGATGTGTGTTTAACTACTTCTGGGACGTGTTTCAGACTAATTGGAGTGTGTCAGATGTGCAAAGACGCGTGAAGATTCAAAACAGGGAAGAAATCTCCGTATCTTGCATGGGAATATTTTTTATTAACTTCCGGGAATTATTTGGAGTTATGAGAACATATTCTCGGTCAGAATGGGTATATATAGTCTGCTAGCACCACAGAGAGAGGGTGTCGAGAGTCTGGGGGGCTGAGGAGAGCCAGAGAAGAAGAAATTCGAGTTTTCCCAAACTCGGTTTCTGCTGCTGCTGCTGCTGATGATGAACATGAAAAACACGAAGAACGGACCTGCACCAGCAGTCGTTTTTCTACAGTAATAACGACTCACAAATGTGGGTCGTACATCAGGCAGACTTATTTGCTACAGTGTTTGCGACACAGCTGCAGCAGTCTTATTTTGTCACTGAGGGTCGTAGTTCTCTGGTTTGTAACAAATATAATTGTTACAAACCCGGTTTTATTGTATTTCTCATATTCTCATCATTTGTAAACCATTTTTGAGCATCAATGAAATTCTTTGAGAGGTTTTCCAACATGATGAGCGGCTAATTATCTCGTAACCAAGGCAATGGATGAAGCTATTCACACATGAACAATGGGTAACTATTTCATTTTCTCTAATATTTAATTATAATTCACTCAATCACTGCTTTTGCAGAGTTCTTAAAAGTTTACATAATTTTCTTCATTAGTTGTGATTCAATTAGATAGGTTATGCTTTGGTTAGATAATCTATGCTTAAGGGATACAATTAATTTTTGAGAATATGTTTGATTATTTGTGGATTAAGAAATAAAGGATTAAAAGGATAATTAGAGTTATGAAATATTTGACATCATTCATGTGTAATAGTGGATTCTAGTGTCTTGGTTACCTCTCGCCCACTTTGTTAATATTTTTGTATATATTTTATTAAATCTTTAAATTTAATCTTCACAAGTCCGAGAGTTTGAACCTCATTACTACAACATCATCAAAAAAAACATTAATCATTTTGGCGCCGCCGACGCGGATTTGCTTAGGTAGAATTTTTAGGTTTTTTTTTTATTTCATTTGTTCTTTTTACGTTTTTTGGTGTGTCTTTGTATTACAGGTTTGAAGTTGGATACTAAAGACTTGGAATCAAAGCTTAAAGCCAAAAGAGAAAGGAAAAAGACAAAGCAAAAAAAAAAAGCGAAAGAAAAATTAAAAAAAAAAGAGAGAGAGATTTATTTTTATTTTTTTTTAGAGACCTTCCATTTTTTGTAATTATTTTTTTTATTTCTTTTCTTTTGCACTTTATTTGGACTTTGGACTTGGACAATTATTTTTTTTTAAACCCTAAGGAAGGGTACATTAAATATAAAACTGTTTGCAGGGAAGGACGACGATTACAATATCGTCTCGGCCCCTCGGGTTCGCACATGACATAGGAGTCGTGGCCCGAGTCGACTTCAACGGTTCTCGCCCGTCTGGTACGGGAGGTAAGCTTTAAACACCCGCGAATCCCCTGTCAGCGGGTTTATGGATATTTGCCTTATGATATGGGATGAATACGGTTTAATTTCTAGTAAAGGGCAAGGCCTGGCCAAATTAAGATAAGGACTCGGATTTCATCACCGTTTCCTTCTTGCCCGCCTTAGGAAAACGAAACCAAACGCGAACCTAAGCTTAAAATTTTGACTAGAACGAGACCTATAGGGTAACGAGCTTAATAGGAAAGTCGTTCGAAAATATTGGTTACTCTTTTGAGCATACTTTGAAGTTCATGATGGTTTCTGAGTTGAATGCGTGACTGCGCCGCCTTGTAATGCGGTGAGACCTTGGGTATCAAAGCTCTCGCAGCTTCCCTCGCCTCATTCAACTTACTTAAACTCGGATTGATTCCAGAGGTTTGCTCAATTGTAACGAATTCCTTTTCGAAGATTAGAAGCTGGTCTAGAAACAATCTAAGTGGAGCCATCATGCTTTTGTTTGCTAGATATAGGTTTGATTGTGGTCGAGTCAGCCTTGTTTGTGATTGTTAGAATTCCCTTGCGTTAGGATGTCGAACTGGTATTATAATAGCCAATACAATGAGTATCCGACTGAGCAGCTTGGACATTATCCTTTTTATGACCATAGTGTGAATAGTGATTGGGAACGCGAAACTTTGAAGGTTATGGTCCATACCATTGTGAGCCCAATTACTATCCATATACCCACAGGTCATACGAGCAAAAATCCTTCTATTTCTCTAGAAGAGTCTCTCAAGAGTTTCAATGAGTCAACACGGAAGTTATTTATGAAAGATACTTATAATATTCTTCTCCCAGAAGAGTCCGTAGAGCGGTCAACTAAGATATCTCTAGAAGAGACCCTCAAGCAATTTACTGAGAACAAATAGGATTGTGGAAAAACTTGCTCAGGATAGTCTTAATTTCCAGTGTAGTTTTCCCAATACCACCCTCGAAAATAAGGATAGTTTTTTTCACATAATCAAGATGACGAGGTTAGAATTGGTAACACTACTTGTTTTGATAAGGTTCGACATTTTCATGTTATTATGTGATGATTATGATGAGGATAGTATTGATAAGAACTGAAATAGTAGGCATAGTGATCAGGAATTGTTACTCCAATGAGCTTTAATGATAATATTTTTAGTTCAAATCCAAATAATTTAATAATTATTCACCTATTCAAAAGGACGAGGATTTGACTAGAGATACCCCGTTTTAGACGATGTAGTATTTCCTGTTTACAAAGCCGATAATGATTTAGAGGAAAGAGTTTACTGAGAATACTGTTTTAGAATCTAGCGATTTAGAAACACTAGTCTTAGACGAAGAAGATAACTCGTAGAGATGAGTGAGGATGAACCTGACTTAGAAGAATCAATTGACCATTTCAGGAATCTGATGACCTAGAAATTAGGGAAGTTGTGACTAGTCTTTCTAGAGACACAGAAAACTCTAAGTTTGGGGGTGATTATCATTCTCCGTGTGCTTTAACTCTTAGAAAGTTCCCTCGTGTAGACTTGACATTTATGCCTCAACCATCTTACAAGATTATCTTCATACATGTTTTCCCGAACCTAATGATGTCCATAGAGAAGCTCAGTTGTTAGAAACCCATCCTCTGGTTGATGTGGTTAACCCAGGCTATGATACCAAGATTGACTTTGTTTTCCCACCAAAAACTTTTCTTCCAATTGTGGGAACATATGATTTTCAGATGTGCGATATTAGTTTTGAGACTAAACCTAATTACTTTAGGATATTAGGGTCGACACATTTTCTTAAGAATGACCATTATTATGGTCAACTTTGTGAGTCAAATCTAATTGACTTAGAGGATCCCCAATTATTCAGGTTGTTATTATGTGCTTCTAAATTTTTATTTGAGTTTTTACAGACTCTAGGACCTAATAATTCGGATCTCACTTTTGAGGAGTTGCAGCCTAAAGAAATATATTTAGACCCTTTTATAGAACCTGAACCTGAACCACAATTAGATGTAGTTGTCTTAATCAGGAAACTAGGTAAGGGCATGCTAGTCTTGTTCATTTTCTTGGTTTACTGCAGTTTCCTTTGGTCAGCTCTATTTGGTTTTGAAGACCCGCAGTTATTCCGGCTACTGTTATACGGTTCGAGTTGACTAATCCTTTCCTAAGTCTGGCTGAAGACTTTAAACTTAGCACTTCTTGGGAGGTAACCCATGCTCATGCAACATGGTAATATCTTTCCTTAACTCTTTTTCTTCAAGTGGTAACAGTTTCTCCTTGTTCATGCTTTTAATTTTATCTTTAGAACATCGAGGACAATGTTAGATTTAATTTTGGGGGTGGGGAAGAACTTTTTAGTTGCACTTTTGAAACTTCTAGCGTCACATGGTATCCGGTTAGCTAAGTTTACATACTGTTTCTCACCGAAAAGATAGAAATTGGAATGCTAGGGATAACAACCTTTTGAGACATTAGAGAAAAAGACATTGAGATCCTTGAAATTCAGGAGAGAACTTGTTCCTTTTAGAGGGTAACCGTGATGGACCTAACCATACATGATGGAAAGGCAAGTAGGTCAGGAAATGCCAGAAAGACAAAGCAACCTCACAATGTAGTCTTAGTTACTGGATTGCGACTCTCTCTCAGTAGAAACTTATCATCATCAACAAGCGGAGCGACATCAAAATCTATGAAGAAAGTTGAAGACGTTTTAGGTTTAGAAGCAACAATAGAAAAGAATGATTCAAAAATCAAAGTTGAAGTTATAAGAGCAAATGATATAAGTTGTTAGAATCCATGATACCAAGACATCACAAGTTGCGAAGATCCAAGTTTTGAAAGTCCTTCTCTCATGGCCATGTAAATTGTTGTCTTGTAATTTTTGTTTCAAAAAAAAAAATGAAAATCATTACGTGTTCTATAATTAGTTTTTTTTAATAAGGCCAAGGGAAGTAGAAATTTTAAGTCAAGCAAGAAATCGAAGAGAAGAGTTAATTGTCAAGGTTCTATGAGGTTCGATAGTTTATCATCAACAGTTGAAGCCCGAAGAAGACGTTGTTTCTACTGAGCACTATGAGAGAGTCGAAGAAAGATACATTTGGTTGCTTTGTTAGTCCGATTTCAATCTGGCACAAGATCTTTCTAGCACTGGTTTAACTCATCACACGTAATTAGTCCAGCTGTGTAGCAGATGTCCCTCTCATCTTTATCTCTCTCCTAATCTTATCCAGCTGTAAAGCAGCGGATGCATCTTACAATGTTTATCTAGCTGTGTAGCGGATATCTCTTTATCTAGCAGTGTTGCGGATGTGTCTCCCTTTTCTTCAGTCAGCTTTAGAGCTGAAAACTTTAATTTCTCTGGCATTCTAGTTACTTGGAGATAGGTTGAGAATATGTATGTCCTCATAGCTCTTTGGATACTTGTGACCAATTAGAAGTAATGGTTTTGTGGGCACACCTCTGGTAAACCCTCCCGGGATTAACTCGGTTTTATTTTTTTATTAGTTTTGCTCGAGGACTAGCAAACAATAAGTTTGGGGGTATTTGATAGACACATTTTTGTGTCTACATTGTACTCAATGTCTCTATTGTTAGTGATCGATTTTTGTACTAATTTTGATGCTTTGTGTGTTTGTAGGTGTTTTTGGAGAAATACACTTGTGTGGAAAAAGTTGTGCAAAAAGTGTTATTTGGACTCCCGGAGAAAAGTACTAAAGGCACCCTCAATTTGGATAAGGGGCACCTCAGTTGGGCACCTGCTATTCGCACCCCCAGTTTGGTTAGGGGGCACCATCTTCTACCTTTCAAATCTATTTTTGGCGGGAAAATCTGATTTCAAAGAACCAGAATTAGGTTTGGTAGTTTGGACGAGAATGAAGGAGACTCAACGACTGGGAATTGTTGGGATGACTTGAATGGTGGTAACAGGCGTGGTATGGTCGATTTCGTCAGCTATATTTGGCTAGATTCTCGGTGAGAAGAAAACAGGGGAGTGCGTAGTTGAGAAGAGTTTTTCACGGGATTGTACGTGTTTTCTGTGCATGGCGTAAGATGGATGTGTGTTTAACTACTTCTGGGACGTGTTTCAGACTAATTGGAGTGTGTCAGATGTGCAAAGACGCGTGAAGATTCAAAACAGGGAAGAAATCTATGTATCTTGCATGGGAATATTTTTTATTAACTGCCGGGAAATATTTGGAGTTATGAGAACATATTCTCGGTCAGAATGGGTATATATAGGCTTCTAGCACCACAGAGAGAGGGTGTCGAGAGTCTGGGGGGCTGAGGAGAGCCAGAGAAGAAGAAATTCGAGTTTTCCCAAACTCGGTTTCTGCTGCTGCTGCTGATGATGAACATGAAGAACACGAAGAACGGACCTGCACTAGCAGTCGTTTTTCTACAGTAATAACGACTCACACCTGTGGGTCGTACATCAGGCAGACTTATTTGCTACAGCGTTTGCGACACAGCTGCAGCAGTCTTATTTTGTCACTGAGGGTCGTAGTTCTCTGGTTTGTAACAAATATAATTGTTACAAACCCGGTTTTATTGTATTTCTCATATTCTCATCATTTGTAAACCATTTTTGAGCATCAATGAAATTCTTTGAGAGGTTTTCCAACATGATGAGCGGCTAATTATCTCGTAACCAAGGCAATGGATGAAGCTATTCACACATGAACAATGGGTAACTATTTCATTTTCTCTAATATTTAATTATATTTCACTCAATCACTGCTTTTGCAGAGTTCTTAAAAGTTTACATAATTTTCTTCATTAGTTGTGATTCAATTAGATAGGTTATGCTTTGGTTAGATAATCTATGCTTAAGGGATACAATTAATTTTTGAGAATATGTTTGATTATTTGTGGATTAAGAAATAAAGGATTAAAAGGATAATTAGAGTTATGAAATATTTGACATCATTCATGTGTAATAGTGGATTCTAGTGTCTTGGTTACCTCTCGCCCACTTTGTTAATATTTTTGTGTATATAATTTTATTAAATCTTTAAATTTAATCTTCACAAGTCCGAGAGTTTGAACCTCATTACTACAACATCATCAAAAAAAACATTAATCACCTGCTACAAAGATTGTTGATGATATATTATGATCATAGTGGACCTTTGATAAACCTTCATTACTCCACCATAATAGGTATACGTACAACCCGCAGAATCTAATTGGGAAAGACCTATTAGATTCTATTTTAAATCCGGCATGTGTCTTATTCCTTGGACTGTTCGAAATTTACCATCAAACAACCTCATGTGAATATCACCGACTCCCTTAACCGATAGTTCCGAGCCATCTCCAGTAAAAAATTTACCACTACACCCCACATACCTATCGAAATATGACCGGTGTGCACATATATGCGTCGTGGTACCACTATCCATTATCCAACTCTTCTCTTAATTTAAATCAACAGCAACCAAAAGAGAATAATCACTTTCATAGCCAACATGGTTAGCTTGACCTTAGAGACCTTTTGTCGAACCATTCCCACTGTCTTTCCACTTTCAATCACGCTTAAGGTGACCTGACTTGTGACACTTACAACAAACACTCCTACCGTGTTTCTTCTTCCCTCCAGCAAATGAACAAACATCTTCAAACGAGCTACTCTTACTACTCTTAATCTCCTTTTCTTCAGACAAAAGAGCACTAGTAACTTCAACAAGATTCAAAACATCTTTTCCATGCTGTAAGTATGTCACCATGTGTTTATAGGATGGTGGAAGTGACAAGATGAGGCTAAGTGTTGTATCCTCATCATTAACAGTTACTTCTAACACCTCCACTTCAGAAACAATTGAATTTAAAACACTGGGATGATTAGCAATAGACATACCTTCAGCTATATTCAATGTATGAAATTGCTCTTTCAAGTACAATCTATTCGAACGAGTATTTCTCATATACAACTCTTCAAGTTTACTCCACAACTCATTTGTTGTAGTAATCTTTGAAACATTAGCCAAAACATTCTTTGCTAATAACAGTCGTATTTGACTCGTAGCTCTTAATTAAATTAACATCTTCCCAATCTTCAGGCTTGACATCACTTTCCACTTGTCCTTTCAGTGCATTAACTAATCCTGATTGAATTAAAACATCTTTAACTTGGATTTGCCACAAACCAAAGTTAATAGAACCATCAAACCTCTCTACCTCAAACCGTGTATTCAAAGCAGAAATATTTGTTGTCATCTCGTTTTCCCCTTAAACCCAAGGCTCTGATACCAATTGTTGTGAATTAAACCACAACACTTTATATCTTTAGGGTAAACAAAGAATAACCAAACACCTAGAGAGACGATAAACACTTAATCAATCACACAAGACACATATTTACGTGGAAAACCCCAATTTTAAAAACCACGAACAAGAACACAATTTATTCAATTTACCGCAAGGATGATTACAAAGAAGACTCTCACCTTCTCCCACAGCTCTCACATTTTTCCTTAAACAAGAAACTCACAAATAAATCGAAAACCTAGCTTTAATTTTCCCACTCTTAAGAAGAACTCAACTCTACCATGTAAATAACTCTCCTAAGGACCTCTATCTATAGTAGACATCTCTTGTTCTCCAAGTAATCTGTTTCCTAATCTGATTTGGGAAACCATCCTCAACTAGGAATGTCTAACCTAATTAGGAAAAACATACTCAGTTAAGAATCCATACTAAAACAGGAAACTACCATAAATAAGACTTATGCGATTGCTAAATTTAGACAACTTCTAACAAACTCCTTTGTTGCCTTCTCCACTTCCTGCAAACCACCAACACCCTGCAACTGAAATTTCCTACACACAACTGACCATTTTGGACTCAAACACTACCAATACCTGCTGTTTGGTTCCATCTTACAACATCAGCTTCCCGGAATCAACACCAACAGCTTCATAGAAAACTGCATCTGTCTCTTATCTTCTTTCACAAGCCCATCTCTATAACCTACACCACCAGATGCAACCTGATATCAGTAGCAACACCATCTTAACAACACCACTTCCTCTGAAATCTTCACCAGCCCCATCTTCTTGCAATTTAGCTCTGAGAAACAACACCATCTTCCACCTGCCGTCATCCACCAACAGCTCTATTCTAGCACCAAAATCATACCCATTACAACTTTCATCCTAATCTCACTAATTTCCTATCCAATATCCTCATAGATTCGAACCATTCCTCAAACCGACACAACAACATCTTCAAACCCTAATTTAACCAGATCCCCATTTCAGTTCCTCCATCGAAGCTTCAACCACCCATCAAGCTCTTCTCAATTTTCTCTTCATCACTATATGTTCCTCTTCTCAATCTCTTCAGTCGTTTTCTATTTGAGCATCAGCAGAAACAACTAATCGATTCAAACCCTCTTCTCATACCCAATATGCTTCTCTGAATTCAACAACGTCATCACCATCATCTTCTTCCTTTCAATATGATAACAACTTCACATGATTCAGGCCCTGTCTTCATCTTGTTCATCACTCGATTTCGGAAGGAAATCGTCTCAGACATAGCGCCTCCCTTTTCTCTCTTCTTTGAAATTTTGGGTGAGATGTAATGAAAAGAGAAAAACATTTCTCTTTAATATAGGGTCTGGAAATGATTGGAAAAGTTACAGGCACCCATAAAATGGATGCAGACCACCTGGAATGGCAGCCCTTATGCTGTAGAACCACATATTCCAGTGAAATGACATTATTGCCCTTCGTTGATGGTGGTTTTTAGTATAGGACGAACACTGTAAAAGTCTATCTACCTGACCCGACATCAGATGTAGTAGACATTGATATATCTATATTCCGCAGGGAATTTGGAGAATATATCAAAATCTGATGAGTGCCTATGTCTCTCTTCATATTATATTGAAACTCAAGCTCCTAGATGAATTGTTCACTAGTATAGAGCCTAATGAGTATATAAGCTCCTATCTGCATTACTCACTAATGTCGGAGCATGCCGAGTATTTTTCCTATGCTATGTTCCCTAGATGAACATTTAATATTGATATGGCATGACAATTTATGTTCACTCGCAGCAGAGTAGCACGAATTTCCAAGTATCAAGGTTAAGGTCCTTGCATAAAAGTACTCAATCGGAAAGCATACTGGTCTCTGGAAATAAACTTAAAGAACTATGTGTCAACACATAGAATTCAATCAATTTTGTGATAATTCACAAGATTCAGATATTACCCTAACTAATTTACAAAATTAGGGTTTTGCACCCTGCGCAGTATATTAGACCTCGCCTGTCGAAACTAAGCCTAGGCGAACTAGGAAATTAGTTTTCCATGGATTAGTAAGTGCAAAATCCTACCCACAATCAGAAAACAAGGAATAAAAGGAGTCGCGGAATAAGATCAACAACAAAGGGAGGTGTGGCCATGCCATAGGCCAGCCGGCGCCACTTGCAGGTGGCCACACCCCATGCTGCTCGAACCGGCCCCTATTTCCCGTCGACCAATCAGATCGCCTTAAACCCACCACACGCACATGAGTAGTGTCTGGGACCATACTTGTCATCCCTATTTCCTATCGACCAATCAGGTCGCTTTAAATCCGCCACACACACACTAGAAGTGTGGCCACACCCATGCTTGGCCGACCCCTCTTTTTAATCGACCAATCAGGTCGCTCTAAACCTTCCACAGTATCAAAAGAGGCAAAGTTGCGCCAGATGGTCACAATGCCAAATTGGCTTTCCAAAGTCGCGCTGATACGCTAATTGGCATGCCAAACACTCCAAACGTGCCACTTTGCCACAGAAGCATGTCGAATGTGGCAACATACCATAAATAGCGCGCCAACGTGCTAACCCACTTCTTGTTCGTGGTCAAACGCCATAACATATTCCAATGAGGGTATTCTAAACACGGCTCTGCCTTAGTGGCATTATTCGAAACCCTAATTTCCAGTCGTGGCCCAATTATGCTACTTTGGCCCTACAACATGCCACGAGCCATGTGGGACCCTCCAAACCCTAAAAATGACGTCATTCTATAATCACTCGTGGCCATCCTAGCACCTGTGGTTATTCCCATATTATGGCCTTCCATAATTCCTTTAATGTGGCCATGGCACCGATTGCATAAAGCGCCACCATGTCGCGGCCATGCCACACGCGCTAATTAGGGTTTCGATATGCCAAACCCTAATTTAGCTAAAGTTGTCACGCCAACTAAGTCAAGTAACTCTCCTAAGGCCTTAAGTTTGATATAGCAACAGGGCCAATGTTGCCAGAGCCATATTTGGGTGTAATACCAATATGCCAAAATAGCTTTCATGGCTACGCCAGGCGCCACTATGCCACTGGCATGCCGCTATATGCCATTACACCATTGACATGTGCCAATGACGCCACTGTGCTACCATCAGGCACCAATATAATGTGGCCATAATCAATGGCCACCCTTTCTCATGAATTACGATCTCAGCCGTCCAAATTCGCCACAGAATTGACAGGCCTGTGGCAAGTTTTGGGCGACCAACTAAGACAGGCCAAATAGCATCACGTGTTATTCTCCTGTGGCAAGTCTCCTGACTTTTACTTTCCACACATAGCAACCTGCTACGTGTTTTCCATGAAAACACTCGAGACATCAAACATGTCACAAACTGGGGGATGCTCATCAGGGTATTGGTCTGGCGGTTTACAGCGTGCGGCGTGCAACACGCCTATTATAAGAAAGTGTCAGAAAGAAGGGCAGTTAGTGGCGGCAAGAAGTAGTGGGTGTAAACTAACCAGTTTCCTCCATAGTGGGAACGTTGTTTCTGACAGTTACACATAACCCCACTTCTCCATCACTCAACCACTCCTAGTTTCTACGAGATCAGGGTGCGTTCGATATGACTTGTATAAAGAGGTTTTGCCTATTTTTCGACAAAACAACAAGTTTTGGTTAAAACAACAACACAGCATCCAG
The DNA here is from genome assembly GCF_003573695.1 of Papaver somniferum. Lineage (NCBI taxonomy): Eukaryota > Viridiplantae > Streptophyta > Magnoliopsida > Ranunculales > Papaveraceae > Papaver > Papaver somniferum. The sequence continues at coordinate 79,268,490 of NC_039358.1, forward strand.
AAAAATACCAAAGAACTGATAGCTTTCATTCCGCAAGCCAGTTGCAAATTCTGATACAAGTCATAAAATAACCACACCTTCAGAATTAACCATTCTGGTCTCAACACCTTCTTCGCTTCCCTCCCTAAGACCAACCCTTCTCCTTCACTTTGTGACCGAAACAAGAATGGAACGACCATTTCTTGGTTTAGGCCAGGATTGTTCAGAATGATCTCTCGAATCTAAAGTACTCCCGTGCAGTGCATTTGTTTTAGGTTTAGATTTGTTTCTTATCCATATACCCAAATTTACCAAAACCATCAGAAACAGTGTTTACCCACAAACACCCTTCTTGCTCCAAATAGCTTATTTCTCATTATTTTGCTCATAATGACTCCAAATTACCTAAACACTTAAAAGTATAACATAAGATATATGATTTACTAGAAAAATAACAATGAAATCATAGACAATAGATAAATATCAAAGTGTTTCAACACCTATCAACGATCGAAAGGTTTGAGTGCTTAGCATCTCCAGAGAGGCTAAAGCAACTTAAGATAATAGACTCTGTATTAGGATTCACGTGCGTTGGCCAGATTGATTGTAGGCGCAGGGAAAGTGGGGAAACTAGGGTTAGTTTACTTTGTCTCAACTATACTAAGTTGCTAGTGTCTTTGCATAGCGACTTAATTCTGAGAGTATTTAAAATTGAACTAGGTCCCAAGCTTTTTCTACATTTATGGTTTACCTGTTAACAAAATCTTGTTGTGTCTTTACTTTTACTTTCGACAATTGTAGTTATTGTTTTAGTTATAATTAAAAGTAAATACAGTGTACGTTAATCCCGAACACTTAGGTTGATCCCTATAGTTTAAGGTTTCAAACTAGAAACTATATACCAAGTGTAAACCTTGCGGTTTCTTGCTTCTTGACAATTTATGTGTATATTAGATCCTGCAAGGTATAGGACTTATAGGTGGATATCGAACAGATTGTGGTGGACTTGGTATGCTCGTCATTTTATATTCCTTAATCATCTCTTTCTTCTTATTGCTTAAATTTATAAACCAATTCTCTCTTTAGTATTTGCTTTTGTGTTTGTTTAGCTAATTCAAATAACATCTCTATTACACAACTTTTTATGCGAGTGATTCCTACTACCACTATATTATTAGTTAATTAGTGGGAAGTATCTTAAGTAATTTGTTGTGGAAGCTACCTCAGGTCGAGTGACTAAAGTTAAACTACTTCAAGATTAAAAGACTAGTCAAGATCATAAAAGGAAGAGTTAAAATCCAAAGGGTTTGTCAAATTTTAAGAAAAATGAATACGACTGAATTCGATCGAAATAATAGGGTCCAGGCTCAAAATTCCTCCAATCTCAAAATTAATAAGCTACACCTAGGCAGTAAATCTTAAATTGATTATTGTTTTAACTCAAAAAGGTCGAAAAATACATTGTGACCAAAAATATTATCTGATCTAAGCTACATGATTATTATACCAAGGTCAAAACTTAAAATTTTCCCAAAAATTGAAAGAAAAAAAAGGAGGGGGAGCCAAAAGAGTGCAAGCAACTATGAAAGAGTGGTTACCAAGTGGTTACCAAACAGATTAGTCCTTTATTGCTTGATATTGGTTACCGAACAGATTAATCATTTACTATTTCGGAATACGATCCAAAGGAGTTGAGTGCTTGAAGTCTTCACAGCGGCTGAAGCAACTTAAGATAGTGGACTCTATCTTAAGAATTAATGTGAATTGGCCAGTTTTGTTATTACCGCATGGATACTGAGGAAACTAGGTAACTAGGGGTAGTTTACTTGGTCTCAACTATACTAAGTTGGTAGTAATCTTTGTATAACAGCTTAATTCTAAGAGTATCCATAATTGGACTAGGTGCTGGGGTTATTCTGCATTTGCGATTTCCTCGTTTACAAGATTTTGCTGTGTCTTTACTTTTACTTTCCGTAGTTATAACTATTGTTTTAGTTATAATTAAAAGTAAATACATTGTACGTTAATCCAAACACTTGGGTTGATCACTATAGTTAGGTTAGGTTTCGATGCATATTCTATATACCAAGTGTATACCTTGTTGTCGCCATCTTCTTGATAGTCTTTGTCTATATTAGATCACATAATTATCAGATTTATAGGTTGATATCGAAAATATTGTGGTGTATTCGGTAACCTCTTCATTTCACTTTTCTCTTCACAAATGATGTCCAATGTAGAAAACACACAAGTGCCAGAAATATAAATAGAGGTATATAAAATTGTGTTATTCCCAATTCTTTCATGTTTATAACAGTCAATTTTTTTTTTCAAATTCGTATAAGAGTGTGGGCATTCATTAACTTTTTGTACGTCATTTATATTCCGTATTCGTAAGTATCAGACGGAATCCATACATATGAACGAATACAGATTGATACAACACAAATATGGTATGTATCAGTAGATAGTACCGGATACCCGGGGATACAGATAAATTAAGTAACTTGGATCGGTATCAACAAATACGATACGGAGGATACGGTCTTCTATCGGTAATACGACAAACCATTTTTTGAGCACCAATAACCGATAAGACGAACCATGTTACCGATTAGAAAACTGTCACAAAGCATCCCTTGGGTTCCACCTATATATTTTATATGATCTAATGAAAATCATGAAAGGAAGTCGTAGTAGAGGCTTGTATACACTAAGCCAGTCAGGGTTAGGTGGAGCTAAGGATGTATCCAAGTCAACTTTTGGGAATATAAAGTCCCATAGAAATTTGGCATTGGGTGGAGTTCCAAAGGCTCGTATGGTCAAGAATTGGGTTCCAAAGATTGGCAAGTCCAAGGATAACTTGGACTGTATTGGTCATCATCATTGATGATCAATGGCCGTAAGGGCAGGTGGACAAGAACACAATGGAAATCAGTTGGTTAAAGAAGCAAAAAAAATTCGGTGAATGTTGCAAATTTAGTCAAGGTGGAGAATTGTTAGAAGTTGTCTAGATTTAGCAATCACAGAAGTCTTATTTATGGTAGTTTCTTGTTTTAGTATGGATTCTTAAATGATGATGTTTTTTCCTAATTAGGTTAGACATTCCTAGTTGAGGATGGTTCCCAAATCAGATTAGGTAACGGATTACATGGAGAACAAGAGGTGTCTACTATAAATAGAGGTCTTTAGGAGAGTTATTTACACAATAGAGTTGAGTTCTTCTTAAGAGTGGGAAAACTAAAGCTAGGTATTCGGTCTCTTTGTGAGTTTCTTGTTCTAGGAAAAGGTGAGAGTTGTGAGAGAAGGTGAGAGTCTTCTTTGTAATCATCCTTGCGGTAAATTGAATAACTTGTGTTCTTATCCGTGGTTTTTACCCAATTTGGGGTTTTCCACGTAAATCCGTGTCTTGTATGATTGATCAAGTGTTTATCGTCTCTCTTGGTGTATTGGTTATTCTTTGTTTAACCTAAAGATCTAAAGAGTTGCGGTGTAATTCCCAACAGAGATTGCTGCTAGTGAATGTGTTGTTGAACTGAAGTGGTAGCTGCTACTGGGTTTGGTATGTGCTGGTGATGCTGTGTTGCAGGAGTACATGAAGTTGCGGCTGCAGTTAAAGCTGAGATGGTGCTGGTATGGAGTAAGGGAAGACGATAAATGCAGACTGGTGTGGGATTACAGATGTGAAGCTGAAATAGGTATATGTTTAGGAATTGCAGTTGATGGCATTACAGGTGCAGTTGCGGTGATGCTGAGAAGAGTTGCAAGAGGAAGATGAAATGCAGGGAAGTGTATATTGCAGAAGCAATGGTTGCATGGGTTGTGTTGGTTATAGCGAAGTCATAAAAAGCATTATACTGACGATGGCTGAGATGATGGCTCAAGTGGTATTATTGATCACAAAGGAAGAAGAGGTGCAGTGAGTACGGAACTGGTGTTAGTGCTGAGTAATTCATGATTACAAGTGGTGAACAGAATGATTGCTTAATGGTAGGTTTAAATTTAGAGATGTAGTTCAAGGAGGAGATGCGGTTGTCTCTCTAATTGGTTCTGTCGAGGCAGTGAAACATGTGTTGGTGCTGTTGAGCAGTGGTTATGAACTAAGATTGAATGGTTGCAATAGGTTTGTTATGTTGATAATTTTGATCTATTGTTGCCAGTTGAAGCTGAGATGTATTTGAGCTTCATTGATCTGTATTTGATTACAATGAAGAAGAAACTGAAATGGGAGTTGTTGGTTTGTAGTGAGAAGGAGTAATTTGAATCAGTTACATTGATACTTGTTGGAGCTGGAGCTAGAGCTAAATATGGCAGTTATTTCTGATGTTGCAAGGGTTCTAGGAATATTAAGGAGCAGAAACAATGTGCAGGGGTGGATAAGGCATGTGACGTCCAAACTCTTAAACCTGCTTAGCTGATACGATTACAATCTAATAGAAGCATCAAAACTAGATTACCGATTTTAAGAATCCTAATTGCATAAAATGCTAAAAAGCAAACCCAAACTCCCTGAATACTCTACAAATGAAGATCTCTCCAGTAATATAAATATATTAATGCGTTGTTTACAAAATAAGAAAGAATACATGTAGTAAAAGATACACAACACTCTAGATTCGATAAATCTCTAAGCAACGAAACGAATATCTTCGAACGCGCCATTTCTTTCGATTACTGAAAAATGAAATGGGAACAAGTGAGCACATCATACCAAAGGGGTGCCCAATGGAAACAAATAACTCTCAAGTAATCACTAACATGCTTCACAGTTCTAAATGATTATGGATTGACGGAAAAAAAAGAAGAAACTAATCATTCATCTATTAAGCAATCCATGCATCATGAAGCAAGTGTCACTCTAACCTTGCCAAAATCATTGGAGAAGACGGCGCGAGATCAACCCTAATCAATAATAATAACATCGTCTACACAGAGTGCACATACAAACCATGATTCAGAATATTACTATCAAGATCAGAAAGTTATTCAATCAAGCATAATATGCACACGAGTGATCTCCCTTAAATAAAATGGTATATATAATATCGAGACGGATGGCGTACCGCCCTACTAGATACTATTGCCGACGGATATCGTACCGCCCTACTATCTTAATAAGCAGTAACATTCAAACGGATGGCACACCGCTCTACTAAATGAAATAGTTATAATAATATTACAGACGGATGGCGTACCGCCCTACTAGATAATATTCAACCGGATGGCGTACCGGCATACTTAACTTAGCTAAGAGCCGTGGGGAAACACAGACACTCCTCGCAGGGAAATCTCACAATGCATATCACAGACAAACACATTGTAGCAAACATAGTATATGCAGATATAACATACATTGCATACAAAAGTAACACAAAAGTAATACATCCAAGTACATGCAATCATGCACACAAATAGTAAAGTCTCACCATGCTCGCTGATAAAGAAGAACTTAATGATTACAAGAAGGTTACAGTGTTCCCACCTGAATTGGTGACAAGCCATGCCTACCTCGAGATCCATGATCCACCGGTTCATCCTTTGAACGATCATTGTTAAGTAAAGAGTAACTATTAATCACACAAGCACTCTAAGGAATTAGCCAAAAGGCTCATACAAGGTTCATAACATAATCTCATATAAGTCTAGTTATAGGCTAAGTGAACTATCTGATGGTTCTAAGTCCATTTATGATTATACACCTTTCATTATATATCTTTAGCACATCTAAGGGTTTACTAATTCAATTGGATTGGTTTTATAGTCCACTAGAAGAGTCTTAAGAAGATCCACAACTTTGTATAAGGAACCAAAGGCTAAGTCGGACCATAAAGGGTCCAAAACATCAACCTAAGAATACATGATACTAAGCCCAAGTCCACTACAAAAGCCCATTAATCCAAGGCCTAGCCATTAGGTCAACAAACAGACACTAACAGTCACAGGGTCTACTAACATTCAATCGCTAGTCAACATCCAAGGTCAAGTCAAGGTATACCGAATCCAAGGTTTACTGAGTCATTATGAGTCAAACCGATTCAACTCAAGTTAACAAGGTCAACTCGACTCAGTCAGATTAACTGAGTCAGCTAAACAAAACTGATTCAGACTGAATAAGCTCAGTCAGACATGCCAAGGGTTCTTCTCACTCAACTGCACTCTAACTCTACAAGCTAACTCAAGTTCAACTTCAATCAAATTATGCATTAATTCAATCATTCAAATAAACTTCAAACCTCAATTACAATTACAAATTATGCCTACCTGCAATTGCAGTAGTTGCAAGCTTTTCAACAATCTACCCTTTCATCCTACCAAACTCATTCTCAGTTCAACTTACTCTCTCAGCTCAACATACAACAATACTCTACACCATCATTAATTTTATGGTCTGCCACCACTTCAACCTAACAACTACAATCACGTGTAACTCAACTCCATATCCCCTGCCACTTCAACAACACCAAGTCTTCCCTGCATTCTACAACACCACAGCAACAACGTCACCACTACTACATGCAATCTTCACCAATCCAACCATTAAACACTTACTCATTCACTACACAACAACCCAACATAATCTTAACTCCACCTTCATCTCAGTCCATACAATTCAAGACCACACTATCACCAACACTATATCAACAACATCTCAATTCCATAAAAAAACACCATCTGCACCACTGTAACACACAACTCCAAATCTCAACCACTGTCTGTATCCAATAATTACAAGCCTATACCACCAATTACAGTTCTAACTCCAAAACATTTCAACTCAAACAGCCCTTCCACAACCTATCTCAGCTCATAATAACTCTTCCCTCCAATTACCCATTCTAAAACAATCTTACTATCAACTTCATAAACAATCACATAGACTCAAATATGAATTGAATAACTTAATTAAGTTTATTGAAATAACCAATTACCTCAATTCAACTCCACCAAATCATTGATTCCAGTGGTAGAATCTGGTTCTTCCTTGCCTTACTCGATTCAGTAAATCATCTCCAAACAATCTTCTAAACCCTCAATTACATTTTCTTTATCTGTAGTTGGGACTCAAAACCCTAATTCATACTTTCCTCTGAAATTGAATCCCCAAACTAGAATAACCACCTTATTCGTCATGTCATACTTTAATTCAATTCAAACCCATCTCACATCTACATCCCAGAACATCAATCCCATCTTCAATCTCTTATTCTGAATTTCATCTAACCTTAATTTCCATTTTAGAGAAGAACTGAAACCCTAATTCAATCTCTGAGAAACCCTTACTCTTGATTCAATCATCCAACAACACCACAGCTTCCAGAAAACACCAAATAAGAACAAACCCATCTTCAGACTTCTCCTTATTCACCCTTAATCGAATTCTCGAATTCTGTTAGAGCATTGCTTGGTTGAACCCACTAGCGTTGGTATGTCAATCTAGTTGTCAAATTTAGTTGCCAAAACGCATTCTTGATTTAGTATACTAAAGATATTTCGGACTAGATTAGGTCTAAGAAGAGATATTCTTGAAGGATTGAGACTGAATATTACAAGAAGACATCAACAAGGATTTTATCAACAAAGGTATGTGTTGATTGATTTCATTTGGATTCTTGTTAAATTCTACCTTTCTAATCTATCGAAACAAATGCTCACTCTATGGAACAATTCCTATGACGGTTAATATACATTTATGTATATATACTTGAGGTTATTTGAACCACGATTTTTGTGACAATAACCTTTATCCCTGGAAAGGTTCTGATTCTATAGTGAATGAGCTTACGAATTCAACGAGCCAAGAATCACTCAATTCCGAGTTATAACGATGAAGTTATGAGTGATTTATTAATGTAACAATTATAAGTGTTGATGTACTTGTTACAGTTCGTTAGTAGGAAACAATCCATGGACTGTTTGTAACGGTTCACGGACTTGGGCCCAATTACGTGACTAAAAGGCATTTTTGGTCAAGTTGGTGATGTATAGACAAGATGGATATTAATCCAAACATATTTGATTACCATATTAAAGTGTTTGTGATAACTTTTAATTCCTTCCTAAGTTAAAATGTGATTTATTCACATAAATACAATATTTGCTAATTAATTATTTAATTAATTATTTTGGCAAGAGTTGTAACTTAGGAAAGACTCTCAAAATTAGGAGAGTCTTGAAAAAGGAAAATAGCTATGCTTAGCTTTCAAGCTACCTTTCACTATAAATAAAGGGTTCGTGAGTGCTACACGTTTTTCATCCCCTTTGGAAAATTGGTGTAAGCTTTATAGGTTGTTTTCCATGTCCTCTGTTCTTCGTGAACAAGAGTGAGATAAAAGTCGTTGTATTGGGGATCAAAAAGCCGAGTTGGGTTAATCTTCGTGATTGATTATACAACTTGTAATCTAGGTTTTTCACCTCTTGTCTATTCTAAGGTTTTCTCTTCTGATATAAAACCATTCAAGAGTTGTTGATCATAAACCCTAGGTTTTGATAGATTTCATTTTCCGATCGTATACCAACAATTGTTAGTCGAAATCGGAACCTATAAAGAAAACTTTGATTAAGGAATCTCGTAAAAATCCTTAAGAAGTTTTAAACAAGATATCTCTGGATTTATTCTAGTTGTTCTTGTGGTAGAATAATTAGTTTTCTCTTCCATTATTGAAGAGTATAATAATCCCTAATCTACAAGTTTGTTTTGATATTACTTTTACCTTGTAATTGTTTTTATCAAAATAAACACCAGATTTCCAAAACCTTGATTCACATCTAAAGGGAAATCAAACCGGCGTTTTGTGCAAACAAAATATCGAATCGTATCAATCGTGTTGTTGTATCTTCTAAAGAGAGCCTTGGGTTCTGCTAGAAGATTTACGAGAAGAATTCCTAAAGACAATCAGTGTCGTGCTAGGAGTTTTATTTGTGCTGAAGGAGTGATTATATCTAGTCCGAATAGGTAGTAGGAATTTGGTGTAACAGCTTATAATCAGTGTGTGTTTATTCTGGACTAGGTCCCGGGGTTTTTCTGCATTTGCGGTTTTCCGATGTCTGTGTTATTTCTTTTCTGCATTATATTGTTTATCTTTATAATTGAAATATCACAGGTTGTGCGTAAGTTCAATCAATTGGGAATCCAACCCTTGGTTGTTGATTAAATTGATTGACATTTTGATATTGGTTTTTGATACCGTCCAAGTTATTTCTTATATTTAATCGGGCTCGCAAATTCCTATTTGTTTGATTGCGGATTGAATTGAGAAATTGAGATATAACTCTTTGATATACTTTTCTTAAGATTGAGTCTGACTGTCTAGTTGATTCTCTTGAAAGTATATTGGAGTTAGTCCATACAAATTGCCAAATGGATTATTAGGTGTGGTTGTTAGACCCCCGCTTTTTCAATTGGTGTCAGAGCAGGCAAACACGCTAAGACCTCATAAGTCTGTGTTTGTAGCAATCTGATTCTATGGACAGTAGTGTTATCTCTATACACGTACCGCCAGTTTTCGATGGCACGAACTATTTATGGTGGAAAATTGTTATGCGTTCTTTTATTCAAGCGTGAGATTTTCAATCTTGGGTTCGTATTGTTAATGGCTATAATCCTCCATTAGTTACAGTAGACTGTGTAACTGTTGCAAAGGATATTGGTGATTACGATGATCTTGAGACTCTTGATGCAAAGCAAAATTCTGATGGATTAAATATTATCATCCATGCCATTACCCCAGATCTTCAACACCACGTTACTACGTGTAATAAGTCTAAAGATGCTTGGGATATCTTAGAAACCTTATTCGAAGGGAATGTCGCAGAGAAAGAAGCAAGGCTTCAAAATCTAGCTTCTGACTGGGAAAACCTTCGCATGTCTGATGATGAAACCTTTGATGAGTTTAACCAAAGACTTTCTCAAATAGTTAACTCCTCGTATTCATTAGGAAGAACTATTCCGGAGAAAGTTATTGTGTGCCAAATTCTCAGGTCTCTACCATCAAGATACGAGTCCAAGAAACAAGCCATTGAAGAAGCAAACGATCTTTCTACATTTTCCAGAAATACTCTTGTTGGAAAGTAAAGATCTTTGATAATGAACACGCATTTTGTGACACTCCGAAAATTTTTCTCGGATTTAAGTACATGTCAGGCTAATTCTGCACTTAGAATACCCACAGCTTATACACTCGATTTTCTTTTACACTTTTAGGTTGTATGAATCACACTTGTGGTGCCAAAATAGAAAATTTGTCTTGTCCGAACCTTCGGGTGCCATAATAGGCTAATAGCTAGCATGCATCTCAACACTTGTCAACTTGGAGTTAGCAAGGTCATTTTCGTAACCGGGTTAAAAATGAATGGGAGAAATCAATTTCCAGAAGGGGGGATCTGTTCGTTTTTTTTTCTTTCTTTTTTTTTTTGTTCTCTCCGTCTGCAATTTGTTCTTTTCAAATTCAAGAAACAGATAGCTAGGGAGAATTCCTCTTTTAATTTCCTTCTAGCGTACATCTGCTTCTCAGAAAAGTGTTTTCTGCTCTTTTTAGAAAATCTAGAAGACATGTAAAATCACATAATTAGTGAAAAGGGTACATCCAGATTTCTGTCGTGGATGGTTTTATGAATGGGGTAGAGGATTTCTTCCATCATGTTCTTCAATCTAAGAATTTTGTTTAGAGGCTTTGATCAACTCTTCCTGCATGCATAAATTGAGGTCAGATATTATTGTTTTCGATTGAAGAGAATTCTCTCCATGCAACATGAAGGGAGATAGTTAGATGAATTAGGGAACTCTCCCAGTTTTTTTTTCCTTCATTTACAAATGTTTGGGGATCCATTTCATAATCAGTTTTGGCATGGTTGTATTTGACTTAAAATAAATAATTGGGTTTTTTGGGTTTTGGTATATGGGTTGCTGTAGATTTGATCTCTGTCAACTTAGGCATGTTTATTTTTAGTCAAGAAAATATTTCAAGAAGTTGGTTGTTGTTGGTGGCTTTTGATATGTTGGATGGCTATGGTTGACAGGATGTTTAGAGTTCTAGTAGTATAAGAACGGACGGGTTGTGTTTAAACTTATGTTCGCAGGTGAAGAAGCTACGAGAGGAGGTCAATACGACCACGCAAATCAAATCTCCCTACACCAGCATAACTGCGCACCTGATGTGCGATAAATTGCCTGAAAGAACAGAAAAGAGGTTCAATGTTCTTGTAGCTTTCTCTACATATTTGTTTCATTAATTTTGAGACTTTATGATTGCCATGTGATATGGTTTCCTTTCTAGCATCTGTCTTGGTTACAAGTGACTGTTGGCACTTATAAACATGTATTTAGAGAATTTGTGTTAATTGTCCAGGATCCGCTGTACAAAGTGTGAAAACTGAAACTAAGAAGCTTTAGACTAGTGGCCTGATGCTAATTAAGAAGCTTTGGACTGTTGGTAAGGATGATTAGCACCAGTTCAATTCATCTTTGAGTTTATTGATTTTGTTTTCTAAGGTACCAGATTCACAACTGGTTGTTATATATATAGTTCATTTCCTTAGAAATGATATGCCATATGAAATGATTATTGCTTATATCAAATAATGACCTCCAACTGGGAATTGGACTAGAATTTTGATTTTATGGTTAGTTAACTATTTTATCATTTCGTAATGTATGTGAAGTGAGAATGAATAGTACTATGCACAAAAGTTGGATTTTTTTGGTGTGAACATGCTAATGTTATATTAGAGTTGGCAGCTAAACAGGGGATTAATATGAACATTTTAAAGACATAGGTATTTTCCGGTGCTCTATTCCTTCTCGTTCTGCCTGTTTGCCGTGGTTACGGACTATATGACACACTTATAGATGAAACATTTTATTAATTATTTGGGTAACTAACAAGTGCTTGTTGAAATGTATGTGTGATCACTAGAGTGTCGGACTAGCGAAGTGGAAGTGTCTGCCCATTCCAAGGTGCGGACTAGCTCCGGATTAATAAGTACTAAATGATGATTTATAATGGTGTCATTTGTTGTTTGAGGAAAAGAAAGGCTCTCTGTACAGTGGGATAGATGGATGTGGGTATAGAATTTTATTAAAATAATAAGATTAGATGCCTTCTTTGTGGTATTTAAAAATTCATTAATTACTTACTTATAAAATGTAAGATTTATCTTTGGTTAATTTTTATACACGCCTGTATCATGTAGCTAGGCTGTGGGAGCTAAACTCCATGAGATGAAGTGTTAAACTTATTGTAGACTTACGTAGAAGTGACCTTTCATTTAGATGTTAGTGGATGAACTTAACCTGTATGCATAGGACCTTTAAATGGGCACATAGCAATTTCTATTAACTGATGAGTACAGTAAAATCTAAAGAGAAAAATTCTCTTATATGAAAGCTTGAGGTGGCTGCTATTGTTTAAGGTGCTAAACAGTAGTTGAATTTGAATTATGAATTAAGATTCTTCAAGCCTATCATGGGTAGGTTTCGACAGCGAGCATTTTGGTTATACTGATTTATCTTCTCTGTTGATCCTTTAGTTGTACTGCACTTTCAATTGGGCTATTTATAGTGCAATTGCCATGTTGTTTCCACAACAAAAATATATATCATGGCTATATATCACAAGGGATTTCCATTAGACTGTTTAGAGTGGAGAATTTGTTCCGAATACTGCAAAATGCTATTGCTAAAAATGTTAATCATTGCCGGTGCTCTCTTAGTTGATTGTTGCATTATTCTTGTTTAAACAACTATAGTTCTTTCTGGTCTTGTGTACTTGGTGTCTAGCATTACCACCATTTGGTATCATCAATTGTTTTTATTGAGTATCTGCTTTGGTAGCTAATTGTCGACATTATTATCTGGATAACTAAATTCATTTGTGATTGTGCATATATCCGCAGACAATTTTGTTGGATAAAACTAGTTAGTTTTCACTATGGCCTTGTGGTTGTCAAAACGATCTCCTACTAGTTTATTGCTGTAAGTTTGAACTGTATTAACAAGTATGTAGTATTACCTCATGTAGTACAAAACATAGTTTCCGAAGGCCATACATTTTGGTGCATATAAATAGTTTGTTTCTATGCTTATGTTTCGCTGGAATTGCAATTTCCGTTTCCATACCGGCAGGTGTCTCTTTTAAAGTTGGGTGACTCGGCCTAGAAAATGGTTGAGATGTTAACTTGGGTCTTGTGTCCCACTATTTTTATCTTGAATTTGTGGTTTCAGATACCAATTCTCTGTACATCATGCATGTAACTTACTATATATCTTGGAAATCTTTTGGTTCTGTGAGACTATCATATACTTGGTTTTGTACTTAACAGGAATATTTGGGAACTACTAGAGTTACAAATAAATTCCACTGCTGGTGGTCTGGAAATGGGGTATTTCAGATCATTTTAAGAGAGATAGTTGTCGCCATTGTAGGCAATTCATACTATCTAATTATAGAATGACGAACTACGGTCGTGCTTGATCCCTTCGGGCAACGGAGAGGGTACGTAGGCAGCCGCTATGCGGTTCAGCACATATCTGCGAGATTGTTCATATCGTCTGGAAAGGGTTGGTTGCTGCTTGGCAGTTCATACCATCCGTTCGGAGATGATTGCAATCTTGGAAATATATATATATCGATGGTAAGATGTAATTACAGTACTGGATGTTCATACTACCTATTGAAGGGATGATAGTTGGCTCTCTGAGATAATTCATACCATTTGATTATTGTACAATCCATAAGGGAAAGAGATGATTATTACTGGTTTGAGGTAATTCATATCATCTGTCTAGGTTGTAAGTTAAGCAATGGTTATTGTCATGAGAGGTAACTCATGTGATATGAGAAGGATGGTTGCTGCATATGATGGCAGTTCATACCATCGATCTAGAGATGATTACTGACTTTTTGAGACTTTTTGAGCAGTTCATATCATCTGAGAAAGATTTTTGGTTGAGCTTGAAAGAGTACTGTAAATTGCCAGGCCAGAAATGGCACCCCATCTACGCGTGGCAACCCGGAAGACCGTTAGCTGTAACGGTGGCTGGTATCGGACTATCCTGGCATTGAATTATCGTTTGTTTGATAACGACGCGTTCTGCCAGGCCTTAATTGGCACCCCACCTACGGGTGGCAACCCAGAAGACCGTTTTTTTTTATAACGGTGGCTGGTATCGGACTACCCTGGCAAGAGACATTGTGTCTTCACAGTAAAGACGATGGAAATCAATTGTCGGTCTTGATGATCCTTGGAAAGAAAGCAGAGTTTGCCTGCTCATAAAGCAGTTTGGCATGGATCGGTGAACATTTTGCTTGGAAAAAAAACGAATTGGTCAGAAAACTTGAAGGTCTGGTTTCTTGAGTGGTGTATCAGAGAGTCGCAGCTTGCCAACTGGGTCTTAACCCGACCCATTGGAAGCTAAAAATTTTCTGATCTGTCACACATCTAGAAAAGAGGCGATTTCTCTTAAAGCTGCAAACAATTATGAATCCTCTAAGAATAAATCTGGTTCACCAGATACTAAGGATGTTACTCCACGACAATTTTGAAAACTCTTGAGAGACAGGAAAAGAGTTTTTCTAAAGTTACAACGTCTCCTAATGATGATGTACAATGCTATAATTGTCGTGGTTTCGGGCACTTTCTTCAGTATATCCTAGCTGGAGCCGTAGACAATCGGCATATGCAGCAGCTTTGCCTACTCTTGATGATGGACCTGAATATTATAATCCCCAAGAGATCGCAGGCGAAGTTGCATTAGCTTCTGGAAAAATTCTTTCGGATACTGATTCTGACGAAGAAGTGTTCCATGTGGATCCAGTCGCTAATAATCTTCGTAAGGAATGTCATAAAAAACTCTCAAAAGCTGAAGGAAACATTCTCAGTGAGAAAGTTAAATATGACGGACTTCGTAGTTGGAATAAAGACTTGAAAGACCAACTTGATTTTAGTGGTGCAAAGGATTATCTCAACGAAATACGAAGGCTTAAAGAAGAAATTGCCGAAGTGGAGATCGGGAAATTACTCTTCAAACAAAGCTAGATAATTTGGAGAACATTGAGATGAACTTGTTATTTGATTCGGAACGAGAAGATCTCAAAGTTCAATGTGAATCATCCAAGAATGATCTAGTTATTGCACTTGAAAAGGTCAAAAGGTTGGAAGAAGAAAACTCGAGCTTAAAAGAGAGTTTGTCTAGAAATAACAACTCAGATAAATTAACCTCGATATTGGGAGCATGTAGAATTCATCGTGATACACGAGGATTGGGCTATGAAGGAATAGACGCTCCTAGTATTTGCAAAAAGGTAAAATTTGTCAAAGCTAAAGATTCTTCTAAACCAAAAGCTTCCATGGTTGACAAAAGTGAAGTATCTCTACCAACTGCCGATGACGAAAAAAGGAAATTATGTCAAGCTCCAAAGCACATACACATTCAGGTAACACTAAACATAACTTTTTCCATTCTACTAAACATTGTTTTTATTGTTGAAAATCAGGTCACTTGCAAAGGAATTGCAGATATCTTAAACGAGATAAAACCAGATTTGATTCTGTTAAGATGACAAGATCTGATGTGCCGAATTGGAGAAAAACTGAGTCTCATGATATCAGTTCTTCTAGTATTCCCTCCAAGAATCTTCATAATTTTAGTGGGGAGAAAAAGAAATTTGTTGCTCCAAAAGCTACTCAGAAATGGGTACCAAAAAAGATCAATAAAGCAACAAGTACCGTTAAGAAGAATCTCCAAGACAAGAGTTCGACAAGGGATAACATCTTAAAAAGGTATGGAACAATTTTTGAAAGTTTCGAGGAAGTTTTTAAATTCCTAGAGTCCGTGTATGGTTTTTTTTCGAATACCTGTGGTGAGCAAGATTTTGTTCACCTCAACACAACCTGATTGTGTTGAAAGTGCACCCTCACCAAGAAGCCCTAGTAAATGCGGTGAGGATTGCAAAAGAATCGGGGCGCACATATTGTGTGGTAATTTTTGAATATGTGGAACAATTTTTTGTTTCGAGCTGAGTCTAACTCGCTTACATATCTCTCGAAATATGTGTTGGTAAGCTTTCGCTTTGGCCAAGTTCATCTTTACCTAGTGACGAAAGTCATGATATGTTTCAATCACTTTGAAAATTGCTCTGACGAAAAATGGTGTGTGAATAACAACTATATAACGTCCTCTGAGAATGTTTCAATGATTGAAATGAGAGTTTAGATTATATAACCAGTGATGGATATAAGCATTTAGTAACACATATATGTATAAGTCATTTTTCCTTGAACCGAATTTTGCGAACTTTGTTGATCAAGTGAACCGGAATAGTGGCGTGAGCTAAGTCCGCGAACTGGCGGAAGTTCTCGATCCGAGAATATCTGCTAGAGTTTTTGAACTCCTTACGGGAACTTAAGTCCGCGAACTAAGTTTGCGAACTTGAGTTGGTTATATCTAAAAACGATTGTTTGTGAACTTATTCATATTAACTAAGCAATGCTAAATGCAAACCGTGGCTATATAGTTCATGAACCGATTCGAGTGAATCAAATCGTTTTTGCTTCGATTGTGTCTTGTGTAATTACATAAGATTTCCTTGCAATTGAACAACTCTCTAATTAGTTCATTTGAGTCATTTGAACTAGTTATGGTGAAGAAGAATATGGTCAAATACCACGCATATGATTCTTAATTACCTAACTTGATGTGTGATTGAAATTCTTATGTATAACAGGTTAGAAGCAATAATCAATGCCATTGGATGTTGGTTTTTATTGTCAAAGAATCTTTTTCATACACTTATGGTAACCATTCTTGGTGTAAATCCTTATGGAAAAGGTTATTCTTCCTTCTAAGCATATCAATTCTTGTTAATACAAGTGTGTATCTTAGAAAAGATGATCACAATACATGATCTTCATGATTATATATTGTGTATTATTACCATGAGATAGTTCTATTGTTTCTAGTAACACGATCTCATGAGAGACTTTCAATGATTGGTTCTTAACTCTTATCTCCTTGTAGGGTTTCTAAAATTCAATATATAATCCTTATCCCTGGAGTAAGGTCACTCTTGTTGTTCTTTCGGGAATGACATCTTATGGGGGAGAGTTCTTAAATGAACTTGTGCTTAATTGCTTTATCTTTGAGGGGAGAAGCGGTTGTGGAACATGTAGGGGTTAACTTGTATCTTAATAAACTCCTTGATGAAGTCACTAAATTTCGAGTCTTTCGACTATGTGATATCATCTAAAGTAAAGTTGATATGTTTTCCTTTGGTCAAGAAGTTCCTCTATGAAAATTTCATTAGGATCCCACCAATTTTCGTACCTTTGCCAATTTATATTGACAAAAAGGGGTAGAATTATTTTATAGTTCACACTACATATACATATGGTTTACGGATCATTATGTAAGGGGGGTGGTTTTCATTGTGAGATGAAGTATTGACTAAGGGGAAGTGATACATATCACCGTAGTATTATTGTCAAAGTTGTGATACAATTGAACTTTAATGTTGTGTAATAATACTATGATGGATCTTCAACAAGTACAGGATGAACACACGTATAGTTGAAGAACCAAGGAAATCAAGCATGTTGGGTTTTGGAGCTGTAATGCTTTTATTTGTTTAAATCCATATGTAAATTGGTTTTGTCACTAAAATTAACAAAGAGGGAGATTGTTAGAGCATTGCTTGGTTGAACCCACTAGCATTGGTATGTCAAGCTAGTTGTCAAATTTAGTTGCCAAAACGCATGGACTGTTTGTAACGGTTCACGGACTTGGGCCCAATTACGTGACTAAAAGGCATTTTTGGTCAAGTTGGTGATGTTTCCTTATCTAGGCAAGATGGCTATTAATCCAAACATATTTGATTACCATATTAAAGTGTTTCTGATAACTTTTAATTCTTGCCTAAGTTAAAATGTGATTTATTCACATAAATACAATATTTGCTAATTAATTATTTTGGCAAGAGTTGGAACTTAGGAAAGACTCCCAAAATTAGGAGAGTCTTGAAAAAGGAAAATAAATATGCTTATCTTTCAAGCTACCTTTCACTATAAATAAAGGGTTCGTGAGTGCTACACGTTTTCATCCCCTTTGGAAAATTGGTGTAAGCTTCATAGGTTGTTTTCCATGTCTTCTGTTCTTCGTGAACAAGAGTGGGATAAAAGTCTTTGTATTGGGGATCACAAAGCCGAGTTGGATTAATCTTCGTGGTTGATTATACAACTTGTAATCTACGTTTTTCACCTCTTGTCTATTCAAAGGTTTTCTCTTCTGATATAAACCATTAAAGAGTTGTTGATCATGAACCCTAGGTTTTGATAGATTTCAGTTTCCGATCGTATACCAACAATTGTTAGTCGAAATCAGAAGCTAGAAAGAAAACTTCGATTAAGGCATCTCGTAGAAATCCTTAAGAAGTTTCAAACAAGATATCTCTAGATTTATTCTAGTTGTTCTTGTGGTAGAATAATTAGGTTTCTCTTCCATTATTGAAGAGTATAATAATCCCTATTCTACAAGTTTGTTTTGATATTACTTTTACCTTGTAATTGTTTTTATCAAAATAAACACAAGATTTCCAAAACCTTGATTCACATATAAAGGGAAATCACACCGGTGTTTTGTGCAAACAAAATATCGAATCGTATCAATCGTGTTGTTGTATCTTCTAAAGAGAGCCTTGGGTTCTGCTAGAAGATTTACGAGAAGAATTCCTAAAGAAAATCGGTGTTGTGCTAGGAGTTTTATTTGTGCTTAAGGAGTGATTACATCTAGTCCGAATAGGTAGTAGGAATTTGGTGTAACAGCTTATAATCAGTGTGTGTTTATTCTGGACTAGGTCCTGAGGTTTTTCTGCATTTGCGGTTTCCTCGTTAACAAAATTTCTGGTGTCTGTGTTATTTCTTTTCTGCATTATGTAGTTTATCTTTATAATTGAAATATCACAGGTTGTGCGTAAGTTCAATCAATTTGGAATCCAACCCTTGGTTGTTGATTAAATTGGTTGACACTTGGATATTGGTTTTTGATACCGTCCAAGTTATTTCTTATATTCATTCGGGCTCGCAAATTCCTATTTGTTTGATTGCGGATTGAATTGAGAAATTGAGATATAACTCTTTGATATACTTTTCTTAAGATTGAGTCTGACTGTCTAGTTGATTCTCTTGAAAGTATATTGGAGTTAGTCCATACAGATTGTCAAATGGATTATTAGGTGTGGTTGTTTGACCCCCGCTTTTTCAAATTCAATTACAGAGACCCTAATAATTTCTCATTTATTTCTTCTTCACAATTCACAAAAGCACCACCTTCTTCCTCAAAGTACACAGAAACTTCAACTCCTTCTTTATCTTCACAGTTTAATCACTTGATTATCTCGAGATCAAATCTCAATTCATCTCTTGGTTCACTCGCCGAAGGAAAGAAAAAGAAGAAAGAAGAAGACGAAAGAATAATGAAGAAGAAGAAAGAATAACGAGTTAATCTACTCGATTGAGATAAGGCCGACCAAAAATGTTAAAGGCACCCGAAAACTTGATACTGGAAGTCAAGGCGGCTAAACTGCAAGATGGCTATTTTTCCCTTCAACAACTCTGATGATTACTTCTTCATCTGATATCCGATTGACACGTTCGAGTAGTCCATTCCACGTAACTTTTCGAGATCTATCTAACGATACTAGTTTCGTATCTAAATCGTTGTTAGACTAATTTTTATTAATTTATGATCGTGTTAAACTAATCGAGTCCTTATCGACTAAATCGTCTCTTGACCATTATTAGATTATTGTTAATTGTCATTTGACCTGTCTAGGAGCGTTGATGAGATTGAGGGTTTTCACAAGGCAGTGATGCGCCATCATAGCCTGCAAGGGCTTAGGCGTGAGACATTTCTGACCCTGAACTGGTTTTGTTTCATGACTTTACTGAGTTAGCCCAGTGACTCACATCGACTCAGTGACTTTGACCTGAGTTGACTCGATGACCTGACCAGTTTGACCGGAAACAGTTTTACTGTTCCGGTACCTGAAATGACTTTCCCGACAAAATTCCGGCCAACTTCCGTCAACACCAGTTTTCCATCGACTGCTTTTTTTGAAAGAGTTTCTACATGGATTTTTTCTCACATATGGGCTTGGTGGACCACTTGGACTTTTTGGTTTTGAAACAAGAGTAGACATAAAAGGGAAGACTTTTACAACTTTTGGATATCACGTACTACTGCTTGGAGTTTTGGAAAAAGCGGGATATATTCCTAGGGTTTGCTTTGGTTTATTTTCATCTTCTTTAATTCATTTATTATGTTGATGAACTCCATAGATATGAGTATCTAATATAATATTATTGGTTAAGGATGTAGTCTGATATCTATAACTTGTGCTTGATTAATGCATTAGTTTTCTCTCTTTGTTATCGTTCAAATCTCTACTGTTTTTCATAATTACATGATTGACGTATTGTAATAGGATTTAGATGTTTGTTTAGTTAAGTGGCCAATTAATTGAACTTGCACCCATATCCATAGCTAATTGAGGATTTATCATCAAGCGATAACCCTAAATACAAGTAGCATGATATGATTACGGTTTGTAGTGATACACTCTTGTAATCATATGTAGAGTTTGACCTTTGTCCGAATTGTCTGTGTAATGTATGACAATTGCATTGATTAGCCTATTTCTGAGAACTTAGTATATCTAGGGAATTGAACTTAATTAGCGGAAGTTGTTAGGTTATTCTTTAGGTAGAATTCACATCCGCGGATCTAATGTATTTCTTGATGAACTTAGGAAATTAACATAGTATCTTGCTTTCTTGCTCTCTTGATATTTTATGGCTTTTGATTAAAAAAACAGATTGAATCGTAATTCTAATCATGTATGCAAGAACTTGTTTGAGATTGAAGATGAACTTCTTGACCAATATTCTCAACTATTAATTATTTTCTACTATTTACTTTGTTTTTGATTTACTTTTTTATTGTTTTCATACAATCTGAAAAATCCCCCCTTGTTACTTAAGATATTGAAACTAATAACTACAATGTCCTCTATGTGGAAACGAACTCTCTTCTTATCACATATTTCATTTATATTTGGTTGAGTGAGAAAGTGAAATTATTTTTGACGCATATGAAAAGCGATCAATCGTCTTCCAAATAGTAAAAGACTAATCTGTTTGGTAACCACTCTTCTATCTCAGGAAATTAATCAGAGATAATATTCTTGAGCGTGTCAAAGAATTTTCTATTAAAAATTAATTAAACTCCTTTGTCGTATTTAGATCTCCCAAGATCTGGATTAACAAGTTAACCAGGTCGAGTCAAATAGAACTACGAGATCTGTATACTGAAGAGTACCACCAAGTGATAGCTTGTCGGTCTTAATACAAATATCAATAACAAGTCTATCAAAAATAAACTAGATCCAGTCGGATCCCATCCGATCAAGTTTGTGCACGAAGCAAATCACAAATATATGAAACCAATAAGAAAAATCTTCAATAGTTTTTTGTACCTGCACAATAATAAACATGATTTCGCTTATGATCGATCATGCAGAAAATGGAGTATGTTAAAAATGGATCATCACAAGTTAATTAACGTCAAATTTAAAGACAGATCTGAACTATCAATAATCTCTTAATCTAGTTTGGGTAACCTTATGTCAGTAGAGAATAATTAAACTAGGTGCACTCAAGAGTTAACAAACTATTTTTCAATCAAATCAATAATTGAAAACTAAAATAACATTGCAATTCTAGTTTCCCACCAACGATACTAGTAGACGCTTGTTGATCCCAAAGAAGTATTTAAACCAGAAGTCGTAAGATATTTCGCCTAATTAGGTTACTCTCCTCTCCAAGATAATATTACGAGAATACTATTAGTCGGCTACAACAGTGATTATGAAACGAAATGCATGCTTCAGGATAAGTTTGTAAGAAGAACAAACTTCACTATTTTTATATCAAGGTAGTTTAGACACCAAGGAATTTCCATAACCGAAAATATTCTTAAGATATGAAATAAAGCACCTAAATTCGGCTTTGTCTAATTCCAACCACTATCCAACTGTATAACCGAAATCTTCATGGAAAACTGAATATTAGCTAGCACTTAGCTGATATATTTTTCCAGAGGTATGTTTTGATTGCTGGTAACGCAAAACTTATTAATTCGAAAATCTCAAAAAGATTCTCTATTATTTCGGTTTGGGATCTCACCTTGAGTACCAAGGAATATCTTTAAGAAATAAGATTTCAATACATGTTCAAATTACTCATTATATCTACATCTTGAACTTTCCTATTTTGCAAACCCAATTTCCAAATCACACAAACCCTAAAGTGTATGTAACTTAGAGAAATCAGTTTTTCCTATTGGGACCGGTTCTACCATGACTCCTGAAACAAGTTAGGATCGGTTCTACCTTGACTCCCAATATAGGTAGGGATCGGTTCTATCTTGACTCCCAATATAAGGTAGGATAGGTTCTACCTTGATTCCCTATGTAGGTTAGGATTGGTCCAACCTTAAGATCTTCAATGAAAACCGGGACTTCAATCCTACTGATTTTCTTTCACCTACGAAACAAGTTTGTACGTATACTTCCTTAAATTCGTGTAATTAAACATAGTTTTCTATGTACGAATTCAAACATATGTTCACTACACAATCTAGTAATGAGTTACAAAGATTATGTCGATGTCGCAATTACGAAGTTCAAAATATAAGCATTATACTTTGTAATTCAATATACCAATATAAAACACTTATCACTATTGATATATATATTGTTCCTTGACACTTTGATCATAATATGATGATCAAGTCTATTATATTAGAGTTTCATGTGTATAACTTCGCATGTTATGTTTTCAATCAGAAACGACTTGAAAGCTTATGATATAGAAATGGAAACAAGTCAAATCATCTATTACTAACCTCGGGTTGAGGATGATTTTATCGTTAATGTCGATACGTCTCCGGAATCTTCAGGTTTTCAGAGTAATTCTCGTATGTCTCAATAATTCTAGATTTCCTAGCCTAACCTAGCGAAGTTGACTATAGTAATATAATCAAGCGACTTTGAGTTTTGACAACAACCTTGACATACCAACACTTGGTGGGTTTAATCGAGAAATTCTCTAACACAAAGTCGACCATCTATTAGTTGTGGGATACTTAGTTCCTACATGTATTCTCTATAAATAGGATATCAACAAGATTAGAAAAGTCAGTCATTTATTAGTAATTCAAATTTGACTTGAACTTCAATATCTTTTTCCATAATTTTTATGACCAATATAGACAATGAATTATAATCACTCATATGTATTGTACGCAATAATTTATTTGAACTACAAATATTTCTTGGATTCAAATGGTTCAAACACTTTTATTTTGTTGTACCTAAGTGTATTTGAACATCTAATATATGCAAATGTATACGATAGAGGAAGACCATACCTTTTAATACTCAATATCTTCCAAGTCATGGGCTTGGAGAGATCAACAACTTTTGTTGCATTGTTCTCCACCAATATTTGGCATCACCATCAAGGTAATTGCCAACGAGAGTATGTATTATTTTTTTCCATAGTTCTCATTGATTCAACATACATTTCAACTTTGTACATGAAGTTTTTTGACTCCTTAGCAGTGGAAGATCCAAAATACACTTCGGGTTCGGGGTTTTGATCTTTAACCATCACATCTTCTCCTACCACATATGAGCAAGTAGTGAATAAACTTCATATTTATGTAATATCCTATGACATTAATTGTACATGGATGGTTAGCATGAAATTTACATCACTAATACGAGCTATCAGTCTAGTAACTCACTAATTGATTCCTAGTCAAATTGTGACCCATTAGAAACTCTATTTTTTAACGTCTCGATTCTACTATCAAAAGTGTTGAACAAATTTTAAGTTCTTCCTTAAAGTATGATTAGTCTATCACTAATCTCAACAAGAGAAACATCTACAATCGGAGCATCAGCATTTCCCCCAATTTCAACATTAACTTTTACCTCAATCTCCGTAAGTACTTCGTCAAAGTCATACATTTTTCCTAAATGATTAAAGTTATTAGGAAAATTATCTTCAATCACATTGTCATTAATTAAAATCCATGAATCCAAGCTTCACAAAGTGATTATAACTAAAAACTTATTGTATAAAGAAAGGTTAAGAGATAAAAATCTTCATAATCGTGTACCAAACACAACTTTGATACCCGACTATCACAGGCCTAACTCGTGGTTTTCAATTCCTTAGCATATAACCGAAAATACTAGGTTCTTATGAACTCTTTTACCCACAATACTCAGTATTGCATACTTGATCCACCAAGCGTACATATATCAGCAGTAATTCTTCTTGAATTAATAATGGAAGTCTTTATTTTCTCTCTTCTCAAATACATCCCATAATACATTCAAGCTTTTCCATAACATTTCATTCACAAATCGGTAAACTTAGAGAACCAAAACATGATTCAATTAACTCACGTTTAAAATTTATCCTCACATGACTAAAGAAGAAGATCATATTCGAATTAATCATAAAACCTACTAATTGTTCTCTAGTCTTTGCATATCCTAACTTTCCTACTGAATGATAGTGCATTTCCTAGCATTTATATCTCAGTAACATGACCAAAACCATGTATAAGTGATGCAAAAGCACTAGACATACATCTGTCTGATATGTATGTTTCATAGTCGAGCATAACTGATGTTTGCCTCCAACGACTACTTTTCTACAGTTAAAAAAAGGCTACAATTATACGACTATAAATTGCCACCACTTTCAAAAACTCCACTCACACAAAAATTCGCTTCTCTTGAAATTTCTCTACTAAATCTCTTTTTATTTTTATTTTAGTGTTTCAAAATTTTTAAGTGAGGTGTCTCAAAAAGCTATATACTTTTTTGCGATGCCAAACTTGAACCTGATGTTTCTAAGTTATGTGGTAGTTTTTAAAAGATTGAAAATTATAAAAGGGAAGTGCAAGTTTTAGAAGTTAACCCAAGAAAATTTTCCGCTAAAAGGCAAAGAAAAGCTCCAGTTTTGAAAGTCAACAACCGAAGTTACAAAAACAATGGAGAAACAGTTCACGAGCGCGTTGAATGGAAGATACGTCGAATGAAGAGAACTAGAAGGCCAAAGATTGTACTATATTTTTATTGAAGTCATTATTTAAGTTCTTATTATTATCTAAGATTATATCTTGTAAAAAAAGTGGCAATAACATTAATCAATGAAAATATTTAGACCTCAAATTAGACTTCCATTTTATATTAAACAATACTTATTAGAGTTCATATATCTTGATTTCATAACGAAAAAAATAATATCAATCAACATCAAATCTAGGCACATAAAGCTTACAGAGTTCATAGCATTCTAAATGCTTAAACTCTCTTCCGTTTTCTTCAAAAACTAGGCTTGAGCCATGGTTTTCTGAAAAACTGATAAAACAACAACTTGATTAAAGTATGATGCAATTTCTCAATGAGGACAAAGGTATTAAGAACTTAACAGTTCTTCAGTGGACAATCCAGAGTTATCACAATGAACCATCTACAAAAATTTTGTATAACGTTTGACATCATATAGTATCAAAATATTCTTCCAAATAGACGTGTACGACAAGGCTTGATCACGCATAAAATTTTCAATAAATGAAAAATAGAGGCTCTACAGATAGCTAAATCCTCTTCTTGAGTAAATTTAGGACCACGAATTCTAGCAAACATCTTTCTACAGATTAAGAAAAAGAGAGTTTTAGAATAAAAGATTAAGATTCAAGTTAGTGTATAAGGTGTGAATTTGGAGTTGGGAAGAATTGAATTTATAGGGGGGAAAATTAGAGTCGTTGCATATATATCCGTTGGTGGTCAAGATAATCCCGCGCGGCTTCACCTAGGCTGCCCCACATGAATTATCAACGACTAAAAAATAACGGCTTTATTTTTTCTTATAAGTACCACAAAAATTTTCATTCTCAACCCAACCAACCTAAGTCATTCTCAGCCAACACCGTCCACCATGTTTTCTAAATGCAAAGGGAAGCAAATATTACGTGTCGAAGCAAAAGAGGTTTGTCCATTATGTTTCATAGGTAACCACAGTCTGATACAATTCTCTTGGATGTATTCAAAGCGTCCACATAAAGGTTGTCCACGCATTTGCAATGTCAAGATTAGGGTTGTTCATGGTCGATTTTGGCTCGATTTCCAGCCAAACCAAAACCGAAACCAATACTATTGGTTTCTAAAAATCTAAACCAAACGAATCCATTAACCATTGGTTCGGTTTTTAAATGGTTTTAGCCGGTTTCGGTTTGTTCCATTGGGTCAATGGAAAACCGATTGTATGTCAGTTTTCTGAAACTGACAGTTCAAATCTTATAAAAAAATAACAGTTGAATTTTTTTAACCTACCTGCAGAATGTGATTAACACACAAGCGTAGTTCATAACTCATGTTTATAAGCATAGTTCAAAACATAAGCATTACAGATTCAAAATACACAAACTCCAAGTTATGGATGCTCCAAATTCATAACTCAGTTGAAGATACTGGCGAATGCCGACTGGAGACGAAGAAAATAAGAAGAGAAAAAATGAACTCGTATGGGGGAAGGGTAGAACTTAGGTTTACAAAGAGTGTGATGGACGGGGTAGATTAAATCTATCTGATTTTAATTAACGTACTATACTTATCGGTTTTTCATTGGTTTTTGGTTCGGTTTTCAGGTCAAACCAAAACCGAACCAGTAATGTCGGTTTTCAATTTTTTGTACCATAACCAATCCATTAGTAAATGGTTTGGTTTGATTCGGTTTCTTCCTAATTGGTTTGGTTCGGTCCGGTTCCGACGGAAAACCGAAACCATGTTCAGCCCTAGTCAAGATCCAACTGTCCAGAGGAATAACATATGCTAGATGATGCTATGAAGGTTAAAGAACAAGAAGAAAAATTTGCAACACTATGCAGAAACTTCAAACTTAAAGCCAAATTTAAGAAGAAGTTATTACACTGCGAGCAATGTGGAGATGGATATCACGAATTCAAACACTATCCACATTGATTCAGTGGATGCTCAAAGCCCGCTTGTAGGAGTTTTATGCCTTTCTACACTTCTACGGAAGCAGACACATACCAAAAGCACTTCCGACATGTCATATGTTTTTTTGATGGAGTGGACTGGTTAAAGTGTATGAACTAATTAATTTCACTATCGTTTTTTGTTTAACTTTGATGTTATGTTTATCTAATTAATGATTTTTTTTTTTTTTTTTGCATTTGCACCATCAGTATAATAACTAATTTCAACTTTTCTTATAATAAAAGCATACTACATTGGACTAAATCAACTACATTAAGATTAAAGCATATGCATTAGATTAAAGAAATTACTGCATAACCGTCAATTAACGTCCTCATTCAATTGCGGGGTTCGAGCACCTATGACGATAAGGCGAAAAGTCTTCCGTGAGATACTGCCACATTGCTAGTGTTCTTGTTTCCACTTCATCTACAGCTTCACCGTTCAATTTATTACGGTGATTATGCACTAGTAGACTTAGAAATTGTGATATTTCCCGACTAGTTACACTAAAACGATGCTACAATCCTTCAACCTCACGATTAAATAGGTTCCTTGTTTCTGCGACGAACATTCTAAAAAAATTTCTCCCAGAAAGTATGAATCGACCCGGCTTCATTATTATTGATATTATTGTTTGTTTAAAAAACATAGGCTCTATAAATAGTTAGGATCCTCTTCTAGAGTGTATTTTGGACCCTTGGTGAAGCATTTTTAGATAATTTTAGAGTGCGATTTAGAGGTGAAGGTGTGAATTTCGAGGTGAAATGAGTAATATTTATAGGAAATTCAAAAAGAACCGTTTGGATGATATAATTTGTAGCCGTTCAGATTTATCGTTGGTGCGCAAAGGACCATGCGAGCTACCTTGGACCATCAGTGGTTTTACTGGGACCGCGCGGATAATCCTAGTCCGCTGGCGATTGGAAATGAACCGCGAGTCTTGAAATGAGACGCACGGCTGATCTAGGACCGCGATGGGCAAACTAATTATTTTGCTTAATTACCCAACCATTTTTCTCTTTTGTTGAGTCATAATGGATCTAAATGGACAAATCTTTGATTTGCCCATCTCATAAAAATTGCCCTAGTTATGCCACTAACTAGCCTAGTCAATAGTCACACAATTCGAAGGAAGCACAAGAAGATGCAAGGGTTCGTGGACTCGGGAAACAGTACTAACCACCACATTGTTTGTGTCATGTATAATTGCATCTCCAAACAGTCCCTTATTCCCTGATCGGGATTCGGGATCGAGTTTAGGCGTACCAACCTAAAATACACCACCGCCTACCGAATCAGTAATCACCAATCGAATAAAATCCACCTCCTTCGTCACACATTCAGCCACCATCTCCAATCTGTACCCGACTATAATTTCCTCTTTCTTCAATCACATCCCCGCTTGAATCAAATCTCAAATCTCAACACCAAAAATCACAAAAATGGAGATGACAAAATCCACAGCACCAGAAGGTCAAACCTTAGAGTATTTACCATCTGTACTTTTAGCTTCAATAATGACCAAACTAGATGTCTCTTCGATCTGTTCTGTTGCTTCTACTTGTAAAACTTTTAATGCTTGTGCTTCTCAAATCCTTTCGTTTCTCCCTAATTTCCATCTCATTGTAAGTATAACCTCTTTACTCTGTTCCTCTAATCATGTCAAATCTAGGTTTTTTTTTCTTCTTTTAATTTATATTAACTGTTATTTACATGATTTTTGATTTCAGGATATAGCACCTCCAATGAAGCAGTTGACTCCTCTATTGCCTACAAATCCTTACTTAAAAAGTATTAGAGTTGACTGTAAACGACTTGATGATAAGGCTATTGATTGCTTACTGAAACCTTCTTTGGAGGAGCTTTATCTGTATAACTGTGAAGATTTCAGCGGAAAATTGCTTTCCAGAATTGGATTTCAGTGCAGCAATCTTAAGTTTGTTTCTTAACACTGCTGATCTCTTGTTAAATTTCATATTTATTACTTTCTATTTTCAAATATGATAAATCTGATGGAATGATGCTCATAAACAATACATGTCTTAACATTAAGACTTCATGGTGTCAACTGTTTGGGATCGTTGATTATGGAAACTTCAAATTATGAAGTGTTGGATCCTATACTTGGAAATAAGTGACTAAGTTAATGTGTACACATGTTTTGTTTCGTAGTTAAATCGGAGTAAGGATGATACTAAAATTTTTAGCCAGAAGCGAATGTAAAGTAGATGGTTACTGCTTTAAGCATGTATAGCTAAATTGATAATTCACTCACTTGGGATTTCGAAACTTGAAACTTGAGATGTGAGTTAACATGATATACAACATATGGGTGAAATTTAAAAAATGCCTTGTGAGAATCTTTACTAGTTAAAGGTTTTATCCTCTGTCTTTGTCGGGCGGGTTACATCTTTTATTGAATTCATGAACTTATAACAAATTTGAGTTCTTGGATTTGATCTTGTTTCATTGAGACTAAGATGGAATGATGATGATAAAACATTGTGTTGCCCGACTCCCGAGCTAAGAAGAAGTGTTTTTTTTTTTTTTAATGTGAATATGGAGGAATGACAATCACTAGGAAACTTGACATTTGAGTTAACAGGATGGATGGCGTTTGTATATGATGTATTTTCATGAGTCTGCCTATATTTTTCTGCACTTAGTTGTGGGGCCGTATCTTTTATTCACTGTATCTACATGATCGTTAACCAGAGCATCAGTTTACTTGAAATTTAATCATTTCTTTTTTTGGTGCTTTGCACTTCAGGTCTCTCTACTTGGGTTTAGTGGCTGAGAAAAGAGGGCGAAGTATCTGGGTTTCTGATCTGGAGGAATTACTCTGTGGTTGTTCAGAGTTAGAAGTAAGTTTGTCTTTCATCACTTCTTTATAAAATCCATTGTAAGGTACTTTTTTTGTAATGTTTGGGTGAATATACATTCGTCTCACGTAGTTCCGTATGTTTTGTAATCTGCATCTAGGCCCACCTGGTCGCAAATGCCCGCACTATAGTGTATAAAAAGGATAAACTTAATGATGCTATAAAGAATTCAATTTTCTTGTTTAGCCTTACGCAGTTCTAGAAATAACCAAATATATGTATATATGTCTTAGTGTTGAGCCATTTTCCTGGTAATCTAGTTTATTATGGGCCTCTCGAAAAAATATTACTCAGAAGAGGTAGATAGTAAATTGTGTTTGCCAATCTGGTGTTGTAAGCACCTGGATGTTCTGATAATATCCTCTGGAATTTTCGTGATACCTACTCAGTACTCTGTAGGTTACCGCAAAAAGTAGGGGTACAAGGTTACTCTTAAACACTGTGATTGAATTGTTTAGGATCTTTTAAACATTGTTCTGCTGTATAAGTTGACTGATGCTTGTTATTATTTCTTTTACCATTGTAGTCACTGAGCCTGATGTTTGATATCTCGATGTTTCTGCCGGATCATTCTGCTCTAGCATGGACACTTGCTTCGCCAAATCTTGTAAATCTTGAGATTGGTGAGATCTCTTCAATTCTGATGAGTGAAATACTTAGCCCCACTGCAGAACGTCAGCAGCAGCTGCTCCCATCTGAGATGCGGACACCCATGCTGCCCAACATCCAAAAGCTGTGTATTACAGTAGATTATGTTACAGATACTTTAGTTGGTACGATTAGTGAATGTCTGCTAAATTTAACTCATCTGGATCTTCAAGATACCCCTGTCATAGAGCCAAATTCCTCGTTCGACCTCAGCAACTCTGGTCTTCAAAGAATTAACCAGCATGGGAGATTAAAGCATCTCTCCTTGGTCCGGAGTCAACAATATCTCCGCACCTACTTCAGGCGAGTCAATGACCTTGGTATTCTCTACATGGCAGATAAGTGCTCGAATATGGAAAGCATCTCTCTTGGTGGTTTCTGTCGTGTTACAGATTCAGGTTTCAGGGCAATATTGCACTCATGTGCAAACCTTCAAAAATTGAGGGTCTCCCGTGGAACCCAGTTAACAGATTTGGTTTTCCATGACATATCTGCAACCTCTCTCTCTCTTACGAATGTTAGCTTGAGATGGTGCAATCTCTTAACCGACCATGCTGTCGTGTGCTTAGCATACAACATGGATCTCAATGTTCTAGACTTGAGAGAATGTCGACACCTAGGTGACGAATCGCTGAAAGCAATTAGTGTTCTTCTTAAGTTGAAGACGTTGCTGTTAGATGGCTCTGATATTACTGATACAGGATTGTCGTACTTGGGAGAGGGAGTACTGAGTTCGTTAACCTCTCTGTCTGTTAGAGGTTGCAGGAAACTTACGTACAAGTGTATTTCTTCTATATTTGAGGGCTCTTCTGTTCGATCATTGCAGAACTTAGACCTCTCCTATCTTCCTAATTTCTCGGACAACGGGATTCTGTTACTTGCTAAAACTAGGGCGCGGATCATTGAATTACGTATGCGGGGGTGTCCGCTCATCGGCGACTCTTCGGTGATGGCATTGGCTTCGATGCAAGTTGAGGATGGTTGGTGGCACGGGAGTAGCTTGAGGTTGATGGATCTTTATGAATGCAGGGGAATTACACAACTCTCGTTTCGGTGGTTGAAGAAGCCCTACTTCCCAAGGTTGAGATGGTTTGGAGTGACAGGTAGTATAAATGCAGTTATGGTGGAGGCTCTAAAAAGGAGTCGGCCGTTGTTGCACATTGCTTGTCGCGGTGAGGAATTGGGAATATGTCACTGGGATAGCTCAGAGGGGTTGTACAGGCATGATCGTGAAGAAGTAGATGAGCTTGAACAATGGCTGCTTGAAGGTGAGAATGGGACTGATTATGGGACCGATTTTGAAAATGATGATGGTGAGGGCGGGATGAATGAGGATTACGAGGGTGAAGGTGGTCCAGAAATTGCAGTTGAGATTAATAATGGTGATGATGAAATGGTGGAATTGTTATAAGTTATATCTTCTCTTGTAGCATTGTTTAAAACATTTTAAACCCTTTGTTGTGGCGTTATGCCCGACATTATTTAAACTTTTGTTTGTAGAAACTCTGAAACACATTTGTTTCAAAACAGATATCTCAAAAAAAAAAAAAAAAAAAAAAAAAAAAAACTTCTGTTCCTAGTTGTTAATTTGTGTGCTTCTAATCTTAGCTTTAAAGTAAGAGAGAATAAGCTTATCTGAAAATACACAATTTATTTTCCCATATTCAAATTTTTCTGTGTGTTTTTCTTTATCGGGTAATTTGAGTTTTTGGTTATGGATTGGTTAACAGACTTTTTACATGATTGGTTCTCCAAAAAAAAACTAGACCTTTTGACTAGATTTTGAGCCCCAATTTGCCTCAAGGCACCCACGGGATAGCTTCTTTCATCTCATTGCCAAGCACTCGGCTTGTCCTGCATGTAATCCTCCATAATCCTCCATAGATTTGTCTGCCTCTGATGCCCCTCCTGCAAAATCATTTTGAGTCACGAATGGTTAGCCCAATACCAATAGTACTCCTAAACTTTGTTGTCTCTTAAGTCCAACGCTACAAAAAGCTTTAGTAGGTGTTGTTAAAACATCGTTCGCACTTCGCAATGTTAATTTGAAGGCTAAATTGGGCTTGCTTAGTAGCGTTCCTGTCGTGCTCGTGCATTGAGAAAGAATCAAACAGTTTTTGCGATTGATGTAGAGGCGTCGGTGGGGTGCCAATTGGATTTGGATCCGTCTTCTATTCAGCATATATGTGTTAATGCAATCGGGATAATCTCAAGCATTTCCATTTAGGCTGTCTTAGACTTTATATCCTGACAATATAATACATTAACTTGACCAAACCATGGTCCATGCTAGTAACCAATTAACAACTCCTACTCACAAAAAAAAATCTTTAGCTAACATCTATGCTTAAACCCTCAATCAAATTCGAGTCATTCGACGATATTGTCAAGACATCACCGATCAAATTTTGAGTATACTTCGGTAGGACTACAGCTTCACAAGTCCGACAGCCGGATTTCCTTGAGCTACCGTTAAACATATTACTTTTGACATTTCAGGAATCCGAATGACTTGCAAAGGTAGGATACTGGAACTGGTTTATTCCACATTGTTTATTAGTATTTTGACTGGCCGTTTTCTGCTGTATTATGGTCCATTAGTTATCTTATTAGTTTAATCCTTTGTGCTTATAGACCTCATATATAGAATAATAATGAGAATATGCCCACATTAACCACTGTTTCACTTGACATATAAGGTTTAACTAGAAAAGTTGTCGACAGACACTAAAAAAATATCAACTTGGACTGCTGCTATTTCACAAGTCTCAACCACTTTTTGAACAGGTAAATTTCCATTTCGAGGTCATGAGAAATCTAATGACCGCCTTTTTTTTCTCTGTCTAATGACTCTTTATCTAAACGGACTATTTATTTGCAGTTAATTTATTTTCATTCCACTTTGAAACAACTAGCTGAACAGGTTAGATCCTATTTTTAGTCAATTTGGTATTTCCTAGTTTTCGAGTTCTGCACTCCGTCTCCATGAGACCTCGGATTCAACGGCTTTTGAATATATGTACATTATAAATGTATTTACCGGGTCCTTAATTGTCGTACGACGACTGTACTTGGGCAGCAATTAGCGGGTTCGAAGCAAGAAGATAAGGGAGGATTAACGTGACATGTTGTGAGGCTCACGATCCTTTGCTTAATTTCTTTACAGATTTTCACATTTCCTTTTCGAAGATGTACACTTATCGAGACTCGGTTTGCTTGCATTTAGCAATTAGACTTGGCGGCAAGTTTCTTTCAGTTAATTAAGTTCCAAGAGCCAACTTAAGAAGTTTTGAGCAGACAACAAATTCATCGCAGTTTCTTAAGCGTTTTGCTTATAGAGGCCATTTGACAAGTTGTGTTTTAACTTCATAGATAGATTGTGTTCATGGCCACATGCAGCCTGTTTATAACTTAAACAAAGGCATTAGCGCATATACTATTTTAACTTTGGTTTCGGTTTATTGACCACATTTCCATTTTATTTTTCAAGACAAAACCTG
The DNA here is from genome assembly GCF_003573695.1 of Papaver somniferum. Lineage (NCBI taxonomy): Eukaryota > Viridiplantae > Streptophyta > Magnoliopsida > Ranunculales > Papaveraceae > Papaver > Papaver somniferum. The sequence continues at coordinate 79,302,633 of NC_039358.1, forward strand.
TTAAAATTGTTGACGCAAATTTGATTAGGTTGTTCTTTTCCTACTTTGTAGGATTAAGTGTTTGAATCATTTTCTTTATAACTTTATTAGTTGGTCGTGTCCCACGGTCTATCGTGGAGAATGGATAGACAATAGGAATGGTTCCTGACTGATTTGATACATATGCGAGGGCTCTGCGAATCGGGCGAAAATTGAGTTGACTCAGCTCCAAAATTCTTAATAATTTTCTCAATGTTTATATCAATAATCTGATTTTTTTTCTCTTCGAATCCTTTTTAACATGATTCTATCAACACCTTTAGCTAATTAGTTTTTCTTCTATTCTTTTCTAAGTTTTTTCATATATTACTGTTTAAGTGTTTTTCTATTTGTTTGTCTCATCTTTCAAATAGCTTGTTTCATCTTCCTAATGGCTTTTTAAATCTTTTGCAGGATCTCTTTCAAGCATCATGGCAGGCATCCAATTTTGGACTTTGGCATGGTGATATCTTCTTCTGTCAACTTTATCGTTGCACCAAACAATAGTTCTGACTTCATCTTTAGCAGTTTTGCGACCCATCAACAAAAGCATGGTTTCTATCAGTATGATCCAGTATTTCAGTTTAGAGCATGTTTATGATCCCAATGATTCTAGTGAGTCAAGTTTCTACGGGTTCGACATTCCAATTCATTGGTGCGAGTCTGGAAATTTAAATTTTCAAAATTCAAAGTTTCCCCCTATAACTCAGCGTAATTGGTGGACATGTAAACTGGTATTGATTACGTATCAATTGACCTCTATCTCATTCAATTCTACCTATACCTTTCCAGCTCAAAAGAATATATCCTTTCCTAATTCCTCACAAAATAGTTATACCAGTATAACTAAATTTGGTTATATTATATACAATTCTCAACAATATAACACGGAGAAACCAAAGTGTTTTCTTATCATCTTCCCTAAAGTTAAGTCTTAATTTTTGATTATCAGAACTATGGCTTCATCTTCAAACCCTCAGGTTTCTTTAATTACCTCAAAGATGCAAGCAACTAAACTTCGCATCAATGCAAGACAAATCAGGAAAGTTGTTGGTTCGAGTAGAGTTATATCATCATCAACTGAAGATTTGAGCAATTCTCTTATTGGTAAGCTTTTCACAAAAGATACTTTTGAAATAGATGAAATACGGAAAGAAGTCATGCAACTGTGGAAGCAATACAAAATCTTGAATATGCGTGCTCTGAATAAGAATATTTTTCTTTTTAAGTTCACTTCAAATGAAGTTGTTAAAGCTATTCTTAAGAAAGGTCCTTGGAACATTAAGAAGTATCATCTGAACCTCAAGAAATATGATCCCTCCATTGCTGTAAAGGATCAAGTTTTTACTCATCAAGAGTGGAACGTTCAGTTCAAAAATATTCTTCTTGAACATTACTCGGTTCAGGTTATTGATGAAGCTCTAGTTGAATTAGGTTCAAAGATTAAAACTGAACCAGCAAATTGTAGACCTGTGGCTGGCTCAATGATTACTGCAAGAGTCAAAATAGATCTTAAGAAACCTATGCACAGAGGTGGATGGTGGAATACAGCTTCTGGTGGGGTTACATGGGTTCACTATCATTGGGAAAGACAGCTTCATCTTCTCTACAAAGAATGTTTCACTATAGACCATAATGATGATGAATGTGAAAACACTGCATTGGATTTAAAGATTAGAAAATATACAAATGAAGAATATGTTACTTATTTCCATAATCTTGCAAGAGCGTATGGTGTTGAAATTACTGAAGATTTTGATCTGTTGTAAAGGGTATGTGAAGTAAGTCAGAGACAGCTTGAAGAAAAAGAAAAGGATGAGAAACAGGAAGAAGAAAGAAGAGCTACGAGATCAAGAAGTGAAGATAAACAAGATAATTATGGGACAAAAGTCACTCTAAGTCATGTCTTAAAGACTCATGATATTCACAAAAACATTACGGGTCTTAATACTGGATCATCTAATAGATTGGAACATTTTGATGGGATGGAGCATGACTTGGCTGAGGAAGGAGAACTACCTGCAAGAGAGTACTCTCATGAAATGAATGAGGCTACTGCAATATTGGTAACTAAAACTTTATCCTTTGCTTTACAATCTGAATTTTCTATTTCTTTATCTTATTATTAAATATTCCTGCAAATATGAAAGTCCTAGCTTGGAATGTTCAAGGTCTAGCAAAAAAATTCACCAGAGATCAAGTTTTTGTTCTGGTTAAAAAACACTCCCCTGATTTTTTGTTTCTCTCTGAAACAAAAATAGGTAGTGATAAAATGGTATCCTTAGCAAATTCTCTAAGTTACTGCAATTATGTTCATATTGATAGAGTTGGTCTAGCTGGAGGTCTAATACTAATGTGGAAAGATGGAATATATTGTGAAGTACAGGATGTCTCAAAAAATATGATGCATGTTGTCACCAAAATAGATCCTAGTAAGCCAGATGTCCTTATTACTTTTATGTATGGATCCACCTATTTTGATAAGAACAAGAACAATGGGAATTTCTTTTAAGAATTAGTGAAAATATCATGCAATCTTGGATAGTAATAGGTGACTTGAATTTCCATATGCATGACATATCTGAAGCTGTTAACTATTCTATTGAAGATAGGTATGTTCAAGACAAGGTTAATACTTGTGGCCTTATGGATATAGGTTACAGTGGTAAACATTACACTTGGACTAGTAACAGTTTTGGGACTGGCAGTAGAAAATCCAGAATAGACATGGTTATAGGTAACAACTATTGGTGTAACTTTTTTCCCCAAGCTAAGCTTATGCACTTAGTTCAAGATGGTTCTGATCATTGTCCTATCTTATTAATCCCACAAGTTATTAGTAGAAATACCTGGAGGCCTTTTAAATTTTTTTGCCACGTGGATGAAACATTTTGTTTTTAAAACTCAATTTTCTATTGCATGGGCTACTAATGTTTCTGGGTCTGCAGGTTTCAACTGATTACTAAACAACATAGTACAAGGAAAAGATTTTCTCACTAGAATAAAATTGAGTTTGGAGATATTGATAGAAATATTAATAACTTACAAACTCAACTTGAGACAACTCAAAATGACATAAATTTTGGGGCTCAGCATGAAACCATTGTTACTTTCACTAGAAAATTAGATGAATGGTTTAACATTAAGGGTGAGTTTTATAAACGAAAATCAGGTGACACCTTCATTACAGAAATGGATCAAAATACCAAATATTTTCACACTTTATCTAATAGAAGAATGTTCAGGAAAAATATTGACTGCTTATGTGATGATAATGGTATCTGGTTTAATGATAGTGATGATATTGCTAATATGCTTGCTAGGTAAGTAAAACTTCTAATCCTAATTTTACTAATACCACTTTTGACATCATTTCCACTGTTATTACTGCTCAAGATAATTCTCAGCTCAATAGAATACCTTCTAGTGATGAAATCTTTGAAACCATTAAACATATGAATGCTTGGGGCTCACTTGGCCCCGATGGCTTCCAATCTGGTTTTTACAAATACAATCGGGGCATTATTGGGCAAGATGTTACGAATGTTATTCAAGGTTTTTTTGAAACAAGTTTCATGCCAACAGTTTTCAACAAAACTTATCTTAGTTTGATACCTAAGACTAATAATGCTACTAAACCTGTAGATTTCAGACCTATAGGTTTGTGCAATACTATTTATAAGGTTATCTCTAAGATTATGGCAGATAGAATTAAACCTCACCTAAAACATCTGACCTCTCCTTATCAAGCAGCATTTGTTCCAGGTAGAGATATTCATGACAACATCATTGTGGCTCATGAGATGATTCACTCCATGAAGCATAAAGAAGGTCCCAGTGGCACTATGGCTTTAAAACATGATCTTTCTAAAGCCTTTGATAGAATAGAATGGCCTTTACTGCTAGGAGTTCTTAAAATTTTTGGTTTTGATGAGCAATTCCGTGGTTATATAAATCAGTGCATCTCTGTTCTCTTAAATGGGTCTCTACTCATGGGTTTAATCCATCTAGAGGAATTAGTCAAGGTGATCACCTATCACCTTATCTTTTCATCCTATGTATGGAATTCTTATCTAGACTGTTATTAAATGCTGAGACTAATCATCAAATTTCATGAGTTAAAGCAGCTAGGAATGCTCCAGGTATTACCCATCTAATGTTTGCAGATGACATTCTTATTTTTGCTCAAGCTGATATGTACAATATTGCTGGTATTTTGAACACTCTTGACTATTTTGGTAGTGTGTCTGGTCAAATGCTAAACTTGAATAAGTGAAGTGTTTACTTTAGTCATAATCTTAGTCCTAGTACAAAAGAAATTCTTGCTAGAGAACTCAAAATGTCTGAAATGAAGGATAGTGATACCTATTTAGGTGTCACTTTGTTATTAGGAAGGAATAAAACCAAAGCCTTTAAGCCACTGGTTCAATCTTTTGGTTCTAGACTCAAGATTTGGAAAGGAAAAATTATGAATCGCTCTGCTAGAACTGTTATGGTCAAACATGTGTTAAATGCCTTACCTACTTACCAGATGGGTTTTTTTAGAATTCCTAAAACTTTGATTGATCAGATGGATGCTATTTAAAAAAAATTCTGGTGGGGACACAGTAGTAATAGAGGCCTTTGTTTACTAGGATGGAATAATATGAGTATTCCAAAGTCTTTGGGTGGTCTAGGCTTTAGAAACCTTGAACATTTCAATACTTCTATGCTAACTAAATTAGCATGGAAGGCCTGTAATGATGACAGTTCTCTTTGAATGCAACTTGTTAGAGCCAAATATGGTAAAGATGGCAGTTTACTCCATCTGGATAAGTTAAAAGATAATTCTTCATGGCTTTGGAAAACCATTTACTCTGGTATTGAGGTTCTTCAACAATACTCTATGCGGATAGTTCAGTGTGGTATTAAAATTAACATTTGGCTTGATAATTGGATTATTGGCTTCAAAGTCCACCTGTCCCAACCGTGGGTCTTTCTAGCATGTTATCTTATACTCTTGTTTTTGATCTTTTTCTACCTGGTACTAGAATCTGGAATGAGCAGCTAATATGTTCTATTTTTAATCAAGATACTTCTACTGCTATCCTAAATATGCATATTCCTTCGATTGGTGAAGATTATTTGATTTGGAAACCTGACAGAAAAGGTATTTTCACTGTAAAGAGTGCTTACAATACTCTTTGTGCTAGTTCTGTTAATAATGCCATTGCTGGAGATAACATTCCTAAAGATGTTTGGAAACATCTATGGCAGTATAAAGTACCTCACATAGTACAACTTTTTGTCTGGAAATGTTTAAAAAACATTGTTCCTGTTAGAGTCAAACTTGCAAGTTATAACCCTGAAGTTGAGTCACATTGTAAGTTTTGTAATCATAGTCTTGAAACTATTAATCATTTTCTGGTTGGGTGGGACTATGCTAGATCCATCTGGAATGCCTTAAATGTTGATATTATTATTGATACTCAGCAATATAATTCATTTCAATCTTGGGTAGCATCTTGGTTCATTGCAGGTGAAGAACTCCATAATAGTAACAAAAATGAGGATTATGTGATTAAGTTAATGTGCATTATATGGTATATTTGGAAGTGCAATCTAATTTTTCAGGATATTGATCCTAATAAAAACAGTACTCTCTCTAGGATACAACATTTAATTCAACTTTGTAATCATGTTGTTGTTCCTACTACTGTTAATAGACAATGCAGTACTCTCATCAAGGAATGGATCCCTTCAGAGGAAGGATTTCTTAAGTTGAATATAGATGCCTCTTACATGTCTGAAACTAAGAAAAGTAGCATTGGACTAATTGTGCGTGATCATGCAGGAAATGCAGTAGGAGTTAAAGGCTTCCAACTGGAGGAAGAAGTGGAGGCAGATGTGGGAGCTGAACATTTTGAATGCAAAGCTCTAATCATGGCAGTAGATTGGATGGAGGAGTGTGGTTATGACAAAGTTATCTTTGAAATGGATTATGAAAATGTGGTGAACTCTGTTAACAGTGGAGAATCCCAAGTGCACAGGATTAATCAACATTTTATTTCAGCTATCAAGAACAAGTTTTCAAGTAATTCTTTTTGGTTTTGCAAGTTAGTTAATAGACTAGGTAATGGTGTGGCTCATGAACTAGCAAGAAAAGCAAGACTTGAAGCCCTAAGTTTTTCTTATGTTTTCCAACTTTCCTCCTGATATCTCCAAATATATTGAGGAAGATTAGGTTTTTTACAACAGTTAATCAATAAATCCACTCTTTAGTATATAAAAAAAAGGAATGGTTCCCATTATTTAGGAAGTGCAGTAGTGTGTTAAAGTGGGAATACCCAAAAAGTCTTGTTTTGGTTATAAACACGGAAGTTGTAAGTGAAAGAAAATGTACCAGTTTTTTTTAATAGGAAAAAAGATACATTAAGAACTTAAATTTTAAATTACATAAGATGAGTATTTCACGAGATCTCTAAACTCTTGAGCGGAGACTCGATCTGCTGATATCATATTTGAGAGACAGGCTCCTGGCCAACTGAACTAACCCCTAAAAGAAAAATGTAACCAGATTAATAACAATGTAATTCTTTGTTGTTTTTTTTTTAATTTTGATTTTCTCTCTACTTCTGTCTCAATCCATGAAACTCCAACATGGTATCAGAGCTGGGGTAGAAAGAGGGTAGAGAGATTTTATGAGTAAAGAGTAAAGATATATTTTGAGAAAATATTTTTGAAATTGTTGTTTGAATGAGGATTGTGATTTTGAAGAACTAGAGAGCAAAATTAAAAGTTTTCTTTGAGAGAGAGGAAAATCATTTCATATGCCTAGAAAGTATGGTTATTGTTATTAAGAAAGCTAAAAAAACTAGGGGGAAAGCTTACTTTTAGTCAATGAGAGATGACCTAGTGTCAATTAATGGGTAAAAAGAAAAACAATCTGTGAGTAGTTTATTCTACTCCTTCTCAAACTGTAACGAGACAACCATCAATGAGCAGTCGAGAAATGACATCTTTCCTTTAATGATTAGCATATCTATTCGTCTTGTACAAAAAGTGCTTGCATCAAAAAGATCTTGTTTCTAAGCAAACAAAATGTTTAAAAAAATCACCTTTTAACTGCTCATTGATTTGGTCAATAAAATATATCTGCATGCAAAATCTGTATATGAGAACAAATATCGGTGATAAAACTCGATTCTTTTTTCTTTTTGATTAACATGTAACGGCTTTATCTTACATATTAAAAGAATCATCACTTTGTGTCAATCCAAAACCAATAATATTGTAGATTACTAGAAGATAATGTACTAAATAAAAGTATACTGAATAATCTGGATTGCATTGTTATATTAACTGACCTAGAATCGGGCATGGTTAATTATTTTGTTCCTACGTAGCAACTTGGTGTTTATCTAATCTTTTATGCTCTATCAATACATATTTCATGAACAAACCATGCGTAAATTGTATTTTTTTAATCATGATGATCGAGATTAGAACCTTGAATTCAACGATATCTCTATTTTCAAAAAGAGATGTGATTAACAGTGTTATAGCTTGAGCTGAAATCGTGATAATAAAAATAAATAGGTTTTAGAATTCATGTTTCTACCCATATTGACCATAAAATCAAATATTAATCGACTATAGTCAGCTTTCCCTATAATAATTGTCAGAAGTATTTGGTTTTATTGAAGTTTTCTTATTTTAGTTTATCAACCTGTTGAGTAGAGTTGAAAGTAAAGTGCAGCATACATGTTTCTTTTTTTTTTCTTTTTTTTTTCTGGTAATAAGAACTATCAGTAATCCCATCATATTAGTTTCACGATATGAAACGTTTTTAAAAAAAATATGTGTGTTTATTTGAGGGAGGGATAGAGTTTGAAGGATATATATAAAAGGTTTGTGAACTTCTTTTTTAATTATTTTTCTTCGGTTTGTGTTTTCCGCTCAGGAGGTTTTATATACCCTGTGAGAGCTAAAAGCGAAGCTCTTCCTCTCTTTTTTGGAGTATCATATTGTTATCTTCAAGTTATTTTTTCTTGCAAAAGTTTGATATGATTGCTCAGAGGTTGTGTAATATGGTGCTTGAGGTATAATTTATTTGCTTCAAGATTTTTGTCCACAATGTATTTGTTTTTATTACTCAAAGAGGTTGCTAGAATAAACTTGAAAGGTATTGTTTACTTTGAGTCTTCGTCGCAAGTTATGATTGATTTTATGTCTTCTCAGAAGTTTAAAGTGAAAGTTTGGATTGTTTTTTATTTATTAATGATAGTCTTCAAGTGTCTTTCTTCTTCAAGTGTTGCGAGGACATGCTTGTGTTAGTTTCTGTTTGAAGTATTACTTTCGATAATGGCTGATTCGATTAACCTGTTAAAAGGAAAAAAAAATGTTAGTGCTAAAGGCATTGGTTTGCGTCAATTATTTCAGCTAAGATTCTTTAAATCACCTGCTTAAGATTTTGTATTTTCGCTGCGTTCGAAGTGTTAGTTATTTGGTCTTAGTGACCATTTTGAAGATGGAGTTCCGGCTTTTTGCAAAGCGCTCAGGACTGTTTAATGTATTTGAGAAGACATTTGTTAGTTGTGATGCTACAAGTTTGGTTTTGTTTCTTACATTAACAAACATGTGAAAAGAACGTAGTTCTAGCTTGCTAATGATTTGTTTTTGTTTTGTGATAAAGAATTATCACCCGACGTCCATTTGAAGAGGTATGTATTATGGAGTTCTTGGACTCCTTAAATGAAACCAGAAATCCTTTTTGTTGAAGAATCAATCAACATGGTACAGTAAAGCAAACAAGCAATGTCGTAACAGAAGTTCTTTAGAAACTTCGTTTTTCTTCGCAGTTGCGTAACTGGATGTTATAGGATTAGTTGTGTAACTAGATATCATAGGATTTTGCATCAAAGGGGAGTGTTAAAATTATTGATGCAACTTTGGTTAGGTTATAATGTTCTTACTTTATAGGATTAAGTGTTTGCATCATTTTTTTTATTAATCGGTCGTGCCCCACGATCTGTTATGGAGAACGGCTAGAAATAGGAATGGTTCCGATTGTTTAAGAAGTGCAGTAGCATGTTAAGTGGGAACGCCCACAAAGTTTTGATTTGGTTATACGTACGTAAGTTGTAAGTGAAACAAAAATGTAACCAGATCAATAACAATGTAGCTCTTTGTTTTTTTTAATTTTGATTTTCTCTCTACTCCTTTCAATCCATGAAACTCCAGCATGGTATAAGATCCGCGGTAGAGAGAGGGTAGAGAGATTCTATGAGTAAAGAGTAGAGAGATATTGTGAGTAAAGATTTTTGAGATTGTTGTTCGAGTGAAAATTGTGAATTTGAAGAATTAGAGAGTAAAATTAAAAGTTTTTCTTTGAGAGAGAAGAAGACCAATTCAGATGCCTAGAAAGTATTTGGTTTTGTAAACTGGGTGAAGTTTTCCTATTTCATTTTTTTCAACTTGTTGAGTAAAGTTGAAAGTGAAGTAAAACATACATGTTTTTTTTATTTTTTATTTTTATTTTATAGTAGGTATCAATAATGCCATTATATTAGTTTCATAATATGAAACGTATTTAAAAAAAATATATATGTTTACTTGAGGGAGAGACAGAGTTTGAAGGATATAAAAGGTTTGTGAACTTTTTATTTAATTATTTTTCTCCGGTTTGTGTTTTCACTCAAGAGGTTTTCTAGACCCTGTAAGGGCTAAAACAGAAGCTCTTCCTTTTTTTTTCTAAACAAAGCTAAAATATGTATGTAGCTATTTGTTTTTCTTAATTTTGATTTTCTCTCTCCTTCTCTCTCGATCCATGAAACTCCAACAAATTCGACGTGTCCATATCACATCATTTAGCTAAAACAAACCATTTTGTATGTTTTAGCACAAACCATAATACCAATCTACTAGTTCACAGTACTACCAATTTATTGTTTGTTCGATTAAAATATAACAAATTTTGTTTTTTTAGTCAGAGGAGACTTACACGTCTAAATACAGTAATATCATTGACTCCCAAATTGGACAGATGAGCTCATTATGTGCATCTTGAACTTGACACAAATTGGAGTCCGATTCAAACTTTTCTGGCATTTTTCCTCATTTCATGTTAATGTCTAAACAGAAAAGAAAAAGAGATACAAACGTTTACATGTAATGTAGCTTCTTTGAGATGTAAAAGGCTCACTGTCGTCCACCCGTGTCTGCCAATGGAATATGCTATCCCATGAAAATATACACTTTTCCGATGGGGTGGTTGACTTCATTAACATCCAAGTCGACAATACCAGGTTCCCTCCCATGAATGTAAGCCGATCTTTTGAGCTTTTTGCAGTTTAGGCAGTTGACTTCTTGTTTACCATGAAAGTCAACAGTTCCATGTTCTTACTTCTTATTGCTACTCATAAGAGAAAAAGAATATGCCCCGATGAAAACACTTGTTGCACGTCCCATGCAACTTCACCTAAATTCATATAGATGGTGGAATTTTCACATATGTTTCACCTGCTATGTACCTAAAATCCAAGCTTGCTTCTCTAAGATGGCTAATTAAATCCATGAGGTTTTGAAAACCTCCGTGAAGAAAACCAAATTTCCTAAAATTATTTTCACGTGACTAGTAAATCTTATCTCTCTACCAAAAAAACAAAAAAAATTACACTAGAAAATTAAAACAAATGATGCTTGCAATTTATTGTTATTGTTAATCGTTTAATTGAAAGTTTTAAACACATGTTTATATTTCATTATGCGGCCAAATTCATGGGTAGACTTGGATGGTATACCTTATGATGATGATGTAAATGCCAAAATTCAATTCACCATATTTTTAAATTATTAAAAACAAGGCATAGCTTGCATCAACTGATTGATTAAAATGTAATAATTCACTCTTTTTTTTCCAATTCAATTAAACATCATAATTTATCACGGTGAAGTCATACTAATTATTTAGAATCAAATTTTGAATCCTAACAATTCATTATTATTTTGGTTCCCTTGATTTGTTTTAGTTTTGTAACTCTAGTGACAGGCGCAAATTAACATGAGGAAGGTCTATATTAGAATCTTCCAACCCGAAAAAAATAATGCCATCCTTTCCACAGATACTAGATCTATTTGTTTGTTTATACCGAGGTTTACTACCCTTTGAATCCTAACAATTCATTATTATTTTTGTTCCCTTGATTTGTTTTAGTTTTGTAACTTTAGTGACAGGCGCAAATTAACATGAGGAAGGTCTATATTAGAATCTTCCAACCCGAAAAGAATAATGCCATCCTTTCCAAAGATACAAGAACTTAATTATTTGTTTATACCGAGGTTTACTACCCGAACCTGCACAAATCAGAAGCAACACAAGTGTTTAGACATCTTTCTGGACCTTACTTAGATTAGAGATGGATTCAACTACTAGGGATTATTCATAATAGTTGTTAGAATATAATTATATAGTCATGTATGCTGGTTGTCTTGACTAACACACAACACACGGTTATTAGTTTCCTCAAACCATAATGAATTTGATTGAAACAATTTATCAAACAGATCGTGCACAACCCATGAGAAAAGATAGATTTTTCCTTTGAATCTTCTTTAATGAATACTACTGGGCTCACTAGTTGCTCAGTGAACGCGATGTCTTGGATTTTTCAACATTATAGTGTAAGCCCATGAAATATATATCATGTAACCTATTTCCTTACTTCATTGGTTCTTGATTGTGTTAATTTCGTCCATGAATAATGTTGGAATCCATGAGCGCTTTTAGAGTACATCGCCTTGTAATCATCACAAAAGTGGCCCCACTTCACACTGTATGTAGGGACCTCTTATTTCAAAATATCCTTCCATACTTTTCTTAGTTTGACTAAGATATGTAGGAATCACTAAGAGAAATTCTCAACCTATTACTTGATAGGTAACATAGTTTCATCCTAAAAATGGAAGAAAGAATAATCTTTATCAATGTTTCCGGCGAGTATTTTATAACTTATTTTTCCATTTTAAATCTAGACCATGGGATCTCTAATTGCTAAGTGGGGTTACTGCCGTAACTTACTCTTCATTTTCATGTAATAATCACATTCCTATCGATGATCAATTATTACCTCTCTGGATGACAATTTTGTAAGTGGATTCGCTAGATTATTGTTGGACCTTATATAACTTACAATTATTATTCCACTAGAGAGAAATTGTTTAATGTTCATGCCATCTACGAATATATCGACACTTACTATTATACATTTACTATGAGCCTTTGTTATAGTTGTTTGGCTATAGTAATATATGCTTATTGCCGACATGGGCTTAGGCCAAACTGGTATATCTTACAGGGAGTGAAGAAGCCACTCTGCTTCTTCTAATGCTTTGTTTAAAGCAATAAATTCATCTTTCATTGTTGATCTAAAAATAAACGTGTGTTTACATGATTTCCATGATATGGATGCCCCGTCCGTAATAAAATCGAGCCACTAGTAGCCTTAGTATCATCGATTTATGAGGTCCAATTTGCACCAACATATCCTTCAAAAACTGCTGCATAAATTGTGTAATGCGAACAACACTCATTTGTATTTCTCAAGTATCTCAAAACTATTCCTAGGGTTCGCCAATAAGTTTCACCACGGTTACTCATAAACCTTTAGTTTACTCACTGCACATGTTATATCTAGCTTGTATCCGTTAGACACACTTAACTTCTAAAAAGTATCCTGATTGGCTAATTCTTTTGTCCAAATTCTTTTTAAGATGGATGTTGTGATCTAAAGGTGTTCTTACCGTTTTCTTGTCATCCTTGTTAAATTTTTCTTAATGTAGTGTTCTTGAGATAATTTACTCCCTTCTCTAGTTGTAGAGACTTTAATTCCAAGAATGGCATTTAGTTTTATTGAGTCTTTCACATCGAAAATTTTAGGCAACACTTTCTACCAGCAGTTCAGAAGGAGGTCAACTATCTTATTTTTTTTTTACTTGGTGCTTAGTTTTAAAAAAGTTTGAGATGCCTGGTTTTTTATAGCTCACACATACGATTGAAGAAACTCTAATCCTTTAAGCCGCAGCTGCTCCGATTTGTTCTCATGTGAGTTAAACTGGTTTAAAGGTCAACTATCCTTTAATCATTTGTTTCAACCGGTTTGTACTAGATTTAGATTCCTTTTATTGTTTTGGGTTAATTAGTTTGGGAGATTTTCTCTGATTTTTTGTGGGGTTTAATTCATGGTGATGAAATTGAAAATTTGGATTTCGGTTTACTCTAAAAGAATTATATCTCTATTGGTAAAATCATCAACATCCGCTACGAAATCAAGATCTCCACAAACAATCAAGATTTCACCAACAATGGAAGCAGTAGCAACATGTACCAAGATAACACCAACAATCACCAAGACACCAACAGAAATAGCAGCAACCAAGACTCCGACGCATAAATAGATTCAGACCGATTTATACTTTTTCATTATGATTCCAACTGATCTAGTAAACCCTAGGTACTTTTGTTTAGTTAGATTAGTTAGTCACTTTTGGATTAAAAATACTGAGAAATGACTGGATCATCTGATGATCCTTACACTTCTACATTTTTCAATTAGGTGTAGTTTGTTTTTGTTGCAGACATAACAAGTTTGGCCATTTAAGCTATCCATGTTACTTTGTTCTTGGTTTACTAGAATGGTACAGTCGGAAGTAAAAGTTGAATGCTATAATTATTATTTTTGGATAAAATCATGTAACAATGTTTGAATCTTCTTGATCTTTGTTGTTTTTTTAGCCGATATAAACTGTAACGTCTCTTGTAATGATCGTGATCTTGTATCGGCTACATTAATTAATATACGAGGCTTGTGTCTTTTTAAAAAGAAAAGTAATATAATGGAAAATTAGGCTGGTATCACCTTTGATCCACACTGATTAAGCAATATGGTAGTCTGTTACCATTTTGCACTTTTCTTTATCCTTTTGATTTTGTTTTTTTGTGTTTTTTTTTTGAATTGCACTTTCGTTTATCTTTTTTATTTTTCTTTCGTATAACTTTTATGGGTGGTACAATTTTTTTTTTGTACAATCTCTCTATTTATATCAAAAAAAAACTTTGTTGATCAAAAAAAAAGTTAAATTATAAATAAAACAAAATGTTTAACATAATATTCTATTTGAATATATTAATAGTATACTATGGGTTTCAATGTAAATCATCTTAATGATGAGTTTACAAATAACCTAAGCTCATTGAAGTTTATCTCACCCGAGACGGCTAAGTTTTGTGTGAGTTTCCTGGTCTTGATCGTAGAGTGAAATGAGGTTTCGGATCTCGCTGAGACGAGCTATTTACAAGAAACTCAAACTTGACCGAGTCACCTAGTCAAGAGAATAACTATCATTTGAACATGGTAAGTATAAATTTAGCCTAAAGTTCTTCAATGTTTTCTTCCTTTGATTGTTAGTTTCAAGTTTGGGATATTTTTTGGTTTATGTATCCCAATAAATGTTTAACTCTTTTACATCTTGTTTTTATATTTGCATAACTTTTGGTATTAGTAATAATCATCATTCATGTAAGGTTAAGTTGAATAAATATAACAAAAAAAAAATCTCCTCTTTGTCATTCTTGTGCTTCGGAACAGGAAACAAACTCGTATTTATTTATTCATTACAAGTTTACTACCAAGGTATGGAACTATTTCTTTGATAGCCTAGGTTTAAATTGGGTTTTCCCTGAATCTATTAACGGAACAATCTAGAATTGAAGAGTTGTGAAAACTAGTTCAAGAAAACAGAAGATTTGGGTTCTCTTACCTTTTGCAGTTTGGTGCATTATTTGGCAAGAACGAAATAACAGGTGTTTCAAGAATAAATGTGGGAGCAGTAAGCAACTTATCATTCCAGTTAAGTACACCATGTTCAATTGGTTGATTCATACTAAGACTTTTGATAGTTTCCCTCCTTCAATTTTAATCTGTAATTGGGATGCTTTTGTTAACCGTCCTTGACAGATTTGGTCGTTTGGTCTTCTTTGAGCCATTGTAGTTTTATCACCTTGAATGGCCCCTTTCTTTAATATATTTTGCTCTTTACAGTTAAAAAAAAAAGACAAAAAACGAATCAAACATGGATCGATCAAATCCAACAAATATAGATGGGTTCCCGACTTCGATAACTTTTGACATAGACCAAAATTTTGCCAGCAACTGTTGGTAAGACCTTTCTCTAAATATCAAATGTGTAAATTCTCATTTCGAGGCTATGAGAAATACGACCCCCTTGGCCCGGACTATATGTATTTGCAGTTAATTATTTTCATTCCATTTTGAATTTATTTATTTTAACAGGTAAAATAATGGTCCCTAAACTACATCCAAACTCCTTCAAATAAGAGTTTATTTAAAAATTACGGGGTTCAAAGTTCAAACTCTCTATCTCTCTAATGAGAGGGAGATAGGGTACATTGAGAACCATCGGACCACTTGATAGTCCTCAATTCCATTTTGAGATAACTATACAAGCTGATTTTATTTTAGCTAATCAGGTATTTACTAGTTATCGAGTTCTGCACTCCATCTCCATGAGACCTCGGACTCAACCGGCTTCTATTTGATCTACATATCTTAAATTTTGATATGTAGATCAAATTTAAGATGGATATCATTGATCAAGACAAACAATATTAGGATGAATCAATGATAAAGAAATGAAACAAAATAAATAAATCTACATACCAAAATTAATATGAAGACGTGATTAAAGTGGTTCGGTCACTCGACTTACATCCACTGATAAAACCTCGTAGGGATGATTGTTTATTGATCAACAGTAGTACATACTGAGATGATTACATTTGCATAATGTGATTCCTATTTATAGTGATAATAGGATAAAACTAAAGATAATAAAAAACTACCTATCTTGACCAGGTAATATGTATCTACCTAGCTAGATTACAGGATCTTAGTAAACTGACTTGACTCACTTTTGTGTACGTGTTTATTGTACTCCATGGTTGCCTCGGTTCTTCTTTGTAGGATAACCTCGGCTACTTGCATACGGGTGCTATACTCTAATAAAAATGGTATATATCTTTAACAAATTTGCTGCCCCATAATTATTAGTACGAGGACCGCACTTAAGCAACAATTAGCGGGTTCGAAGCTAGAAGATAAGGGAGGTTAACATGACATGTTGATTGTGTGCCTACCGAAATTGTGTTTGTGCCTACCGAAACTGTGTTTGTTCGCTTGCATTAGAGCCGGCGTCAAACTTCCTGTTAATAAATTATTTTTGCGTAGTATTGTAATTCAAGAGCCAACTTAAATTTTCCGACTGCAAGTATTGCAATTTCCTAAGCGTTTTGTTAGTTCCTTACAAAACGCCATTCGACAAGTTGCATTTTAGTTTCATAGATTGTATTCTTGGCCACATGCATCTTGCCTACCTTAAACAAAGGCATCAACGTATTAACAAATAGCATTTGCAGTTTATTAATGTTATCAAATTCATTGACCACACTTCCATTTTAATTCTATCAAAAAAATCCATTTTATTCTTCGACCAACCCGGCGGCCGAGTTCGATGGTATTCACAACCTTTCCGTTTGTTTTAACGGAAACCATTACGTAATACCAGTCTATGTAAGCCACATATGCACACATCATTAGATAATTAGTTATTAGTTAACTATAAGTCATTAGAATGATTCATAATTGTTTGGTTCAATTAAAATCTAATAAATTTATATTTCTGGTCGGAGGAGACTTGCTCGACATAAGATCATCGACCCACATATTTGACAGGTAGGCCCATTGTGTGCATTTTGCACTAGACTCAAATTACTGTTCTCGCACTTTGAGCTGTAGGCGAGGCTACACTGTGTTGTACTACTTTTGAGCGAGTCTGCCAAGGGAATATGCTCTCTCATGTTGAGAATATACATACGAATCAAGGTGGCAGCAGTTGACTTCATTAGAATCATTACCATCAAAGCCAACAATACAAGATTCTTTCCCATGAATGCGAAACCGAGTTTCTGAGTTTTTGCAGTTATGGGGGTTGACTTATCTATCATGTAAGTCAACAATACCATGTTCTTACTTTTTAAAAGTTTTTACCCACAAAAGAAAGAAAAGATTCCCGCACGAAAACTTATTGCACGTCCCAGCTAGACATAAAGTCACACAAATCGTGGAATGCTCGCATATGCCTTCACCTGATGCGTACCTAAAATCCAAGCTTGCTTCTCTAAAGGGTCTGAATAAGTCCACGAGGATGAGGTTTTGAAAACCCAATTTCCGAAAAATGTCTTTAATTTTGTTTCTGTGACATGTAAATCTTATCTTGCTGAAACAAGGAAGATTATAAAAAATTAAACATGTTGCGACCAAATTCATGGGTAGACTAAGCAGACTTGGATGGTATATCTTAATTAAGATGATGATGTAAATGCCCAATTACAGTTCACCACGTTTTTAAAATTCTTAAGATAAGGCATAACTGGCATCAGCTGATTGATTAAGATGTAATAATTCGTTTTCTTATAGTTCAATTGAACATTATATTCCATTACAGCCAAGTCATACTAATACTAAATATTTAGAATCAAACACTTCATTAATTTTTTGTTCCCTTGAGTTTATTTTTTTTTAGTTTTGCAGCGCGGCAGGCTCAAGTTATTATGTGAGGAAGGTCGATGTTAGAATCTTCTTCTTACCTGAAAAGGAAAAATAATTGCACGTTAGTTGTGTTGGGTGCAATAATCAAAAACAAAGAAAAATCAAATAAGCAAAAAGTTATTGATACTTAGCTCCTTTATAGTGGAAGTGATTGCTTTGACGAAATGTACAAGCTCCCCATATCTCCGCAACAACAACAGGGAAAAACTTTGGAAAACAGAGTGAGTCGCGTGTTCAGCACGCTGTCCTTAAGACATTAGCGCCCGGCTACACTCAAGAGTGATGCTATAGCCCTCATAGGACGGATATCTTCAGGATAAAACACCCTAATACTCCTACTACTAGCATATGTAGTAGATGCTCAACTTGAGCTTGGCAACTCCGAAAAAAACATTAAGGAAAATCGCGAATGCTAAAGAAAGCAATACAAAATATTTTTCTTGGGGGTCTCTCTAAAATATAGAGAAACCCCTTTCCCATGTTTTCTCTAAAATATAGAGCAACCCCTTTAACATATAGGGGTCCCTCTAGAATATAGAGAAACCCATTTTTTTTCCATACTTTTACAAAAGAAATGGATTTGTTTATATAATTGACAAACTCAAGTTAAGAAGATCTCCTCCCCTATGTGGGACTAAAAATCTTATGTAGTCTCTTAAAAAAAACTAAAGAGTGGAAACTCCACTATGTGGGACTAATAAGTTTTCATTCACAAAAGAAACACTAAATTGAAATCTTTAAAAAATATTTTTATTAATCGTTTTTCCAACAATCCCCCACATGAATGAAAACTCAATAAAACGTGAAAAACACATATAGATCTTGGTAAATCAACAACCCAATCTCAGGACCCGAACTGACTGAACAGACAAACAGATCGTGCATGTTGAATTCATACTAGCCATTTCAACGTCCTCTCCTTCACACAGTAGTGTGTTGATCCCAGGGTCATACTATGGATTGCATAAATCATAATAGTATAGAGAGCTTTCATCTTTAGTTTCTCACAAGTGAGACTAAAGGTTTCTTTCACCAAAGTGGAAAATCATGAACTAGTGAATCATAGTGACCCTTAGGTCCTAAGAACTAGTAATACCAAGACCATAAAAACAACATAAAACTCATTTTCTCAAAATGAATTAAAAATAGATAAAAACGAAAAACAGGAAATACCACTATAGGCAGAGGTGTCCATGAGGTCTTGAACATTTGCTTAGTGAGAGATTACTGGAACTACTTGCTAGACAGTGAACGCGATGTCTTGAACTGCTAGCGTTTGGTGTAATCCGCGATAATAACCACGCATGATCTCCAAGGTTTCTGCCAAGCTCGTGCTGTTGTGTCCGTTTTGGCCCTGGACTTTTCCTGTTTCTCAGAATGCTCTAGAGAATCAGCTCATATTCTCATAGGAAGCGACCCACTTCCCCATTCAGATAGGTGATATCCATCAAGAGTGTTTACTGCTACACCCCACTTCAATCTTAAATTGAAACTATAGAACTCATTAAGACTTATTAAAAAGTCACCCTCCACATGCAGTCACACTATCACGTCTACACCATAGGGAAGGGACAGAGAATGAAAATCTCTGATAGTGTTTACCTTTACCCACCACAAATTAGTTTCTCATTAGAAACCTTGATCATGGGATCTCCAGTCAGCAAGGTTGAGTATCCTTCATGGTAAGTTTAATATATGAGCTTAAGCCCCAACCCCCTCGATGCATTTTTAACTATCTTTTTGTACAAACCTTTCGTCAAAGGTTGCGCGAAATTCTCCTATGACTTTAGCCAATCAATGGAAATAACGCCGATTGAGATTAATTATCACTTAGCTTTAACTATTATAGCTTGGATAACACAATGTATAGATATAGCTGGCACATGCCTATGCCAGAGATGAATGTCTTCTAAAAAGCATCTTAGGCACTCAGCCCCCTCTCGTGCTTTATCTAACGCAATACTCTCAGATTCCGTAATGAATTGAGCAATACATGTTTGTCTGAAAAACTTCCAGAAACAAACCCTCTTGTTAGAGTGAAAACATATCCACTGGTAGACTTAGACAGCTCTGAGTCAACTATCCAGTTTGCATCACAAAGTCCCTCAAGGACAACAAGATACCTTTCATAAATAAAACAAAAGGTAATAGAGTATTTTAGGTACCATAATACTCTATTAAGCGCATCCCAATGCTCTTGTTCTGGACTACAAGTATATATACTTAACTTAGTCACAATATAGGCAATGTCTGGACTCTTACAGTTCATTAAATTCATCAGACATCCTATAACTCTTGAGTATTCAAGTTAAGATATTCCATTACTCTTATTTTTCTCGAATCTACAAGAAGAATCGTACGGAGTAAGGCATGCTTACAATTAGACTGATTGTATCTCATAAGCACAAATTCAACACAATGAGAATGACTAAGATTTTAAATGTTAGATTATCTTCTAATCCTCATCCTTATGATTACATCAATAAGGTCCAAGTCTTTCAAGTCAACGTTATCATTCAGCGTATGTTTTAGTGGAATTAATTATATCTACGTTTATATCAAATATTAGCATATCATCAATATACAAGCATACAATCACATAGGCATCCTTAACAAGTTACTTGCAAATATACTTGTCAGATTCATTGCCTTAAATCCACTACTCATTATCACATGATCAAATTATCATGTCACTGTTTACGTGCTTTATTTGAAAACAATACAAAGATTTGTTCAACTTGAAATCTTTGTCTTCACAACCTTTCACTACAAAGTCCTCAGGTTGGTTTATGTAAATTTCTTTATCTAATTCACGGCTTTATAAAATTTGTATTAACATCCATCTGATGTATCTCTAAGTTGTTTATGGCAGTAATAAGAATTAGCAT
This sequence comes from Papaver somniferum, assembly GCF_003573695.1. NCBI lineage: Eukaryota > Viridiplantae > Streptophyta > Magnoliopsida > Ranunculales > Papaveraceae > Papaver > Papaver somniferum. The sequence goes on from NC_039358.1 coordinate 79,323,202, forward strand.
CTCAACGGAAGTAATTCTTGTCACATGCGAATTAGAATCAAGGAAATGTACACCTACTTTTAGTTTATATCCTTTAGATATCAACCTAGCCTCATAATATTTCCACAGTTCCATCTATCTTACGTTTCCTTTTAAAGACTCATTTACATCCTATGGTCTTACTTCCCGGAGGTAAACTAGCACGATCCCAAGTCTGCTTCAGACGGACTTTGTCCATTTCACTAAATGAAGCTTCTTAGCAGAGTGGGGTTTCGGTAAATGTTATGGACGAAGCTATATTTTTGGGTCCTCTATTTTAGGTTTACGGATGGAAACCTTAGCCAAACACCCCCCACACTTTGAAGTATGCATAATAAGGTTGTCTACCTTTCCACAGTTCATATGGAGTTTTATCTGATCCTTTAAAAGGTACTCTGTTCAGGATATAGCAGGCTGAGAGGACAGCTCCCCCCACAAGTTCGAAGGTAATCCTGAACTAATTAACATGGCATTCATCATCTCCTTAAGGGTACGGTTCTTACGTTCAGCTACACCACTCGACTGAGGTGAATAAGGAGGGGTAACTTCATGTATTATGCCATGTTTTACACAGAAATCTCCTTTCGGAATTTTATACTCACCACCACGGTCAGACCTAATGGTTTTAATGGTATACGATTCCGGTCCCATTGTATCGGTCTATATCAGACTGTTACATAACTGATAACAATATCCTATCAGGCTTTCTCTCATCATCATTCACATTCAACACGCGACACGTCGCCTTAGTTCAAGGTCCAAGCGCTATCGTTATTCAAGGTTGAATCAAGAAATCACCCAACGGTTTGGCGCAGAAGATTGAAGCAGTTAGATTTTAATATTTAAAGAAAATCCAATGGTTAATAATATTAGAAGCGCCTAGTGGATGGGCGCATATAACATAACCATTAGATTTAACCCTCTAAAATAAAATCTAATGGCTCATTCTGCTGCGCCAAAAGTAAATTTTGGAACGACAAATGAAATGTTGATTCAATATCGCATTCAAGCAATCCCTTAAACCCAATCTGGAATCACCGTGTTTAGCCATGTTTTCCATAAGATAAAGCTTCAGGGGATAACATACAATATCGTGATACAACCACACACAGTCCCAAGTTTCAAGTATACTTGATACATCCATTTTTTTCCGAGTTGAATATGCCTATCTCTCTCCTCTCTTTGAAAAAATAAAAAAGCCTAAAAACTCTTCAAGCAGCCTTCATCATTTTGCTCAGATTTAATCCGTACTGGACTAGATCTGAGTAAAGTATTTGTTTTATTTTAATTGTTATTAGTTTTTAGTGTAAGATTTCTATTTTGCTATGATTTTGATATCGTTTGACATTTTTCTTCGTTTTTGGGGTGATTATATCTTCGCTTTTGTGCTATTGCGTCTTCACCTTTATGGTGATTTTTATCTTCTTTTGCAAGGTGTTTTTTGCTAAGTATTTTAATTTTTTTATGGTTTGTTATTTTGGATTATTCAAAAACATCAAAGATTCAACTCGGCGGCACTTCGATTTCACCTTCAATCCAAGAGATTTTGAGCATCCAAGTCCGTCTCAAACAACGGTTAAAGCAAATTAATTTCTCTTTTAGAAACATCTCCTTTTAAAGAAGATAACTATCTTAAATGATCGGGTTTTATTATGGTTTATACCATCCTCCTCCTCCTTTCTACAACGGAAAATGGGTCATTTGTCCAAATTTTTTAAAACATGGTTCAAATGGACGAGTAAAAATTAGTATGAGTGAAATGGACACAAAAAAAATAGCAAGGATGAAACTGGATTCATCGCGGCTTAAACTTAAAAAATAGTAAGGATGAAACTGGATGCATCTTGATATAAATTAAAAATAAGAAAAAATATTTGAAAATGGGTAGGATAAAACTGGTTACATCCTGGCTATTTTAATATTTTTGTCCATTTGAATAATATCTTTTTAATTTTTGTCCATTTAAACAGTATCAAAATGTATAAGTCTTTTTCACCCAAAAATTGTTGATTTTGATATTTTTAACTAATTTTGTGTTTCTGCAAAAAGTTACTGCAGTTCATCGCTTTTTGTCTTCGCCACTATAATAATTCGTACCTTTCTTCGTATTCGTATTCGATTTTATTTTTTTTTGTTTAATGATGTTCGTAATTATCTTATAACATCCACATGACCGCTACTTTGGCATGAAATAAAATGTTACAGGGACAAATATATCCGACAGTAATGGTAATACTGCTGCATTTGGATGTAAACAACGTCCACACCAGTAGATGAGAGACAAGTAGGCGAGGTAAATGGTGATATGGAATATTCACGACTCATGCATATCATCCACGTGACATAATCCTTGTGAGATTATAAAGCAAAATTGTTGTTGGAGTTTAGAAGTAGGCAGTCAGTAAGTATCCCGACTATGACTCGGACTCAGTGCCTCCTGTTATGGGTCCCACCTACAACTGAAGCTAAAATCACCCACTTTTCTAAACGACAAAGGCAATATAGAATCTTTACCCTGTCTCCCTCTCAATCTCAAATCCAATCTAATCAAGAGTTTAAGACTAACAATAATAATAATTCAATTAAGATTTGTGAAATCAGTTGATCTGATAGATATACATTTTCAACATTTATTTTCCTGCATGATTCTAAAAAATCAGGTACTCGGATAAGATTTAATATCATTGTCAAGATATTTGTTAACATTATCAAAAATCTAATTATGATCAATGTACCTTAAAGAGATTACCGCCCAAGTTCTGGTCGCCGCACTTTTTCTTTATTTTTAACATAAACCAGGCTTGCCAAAAATATTGATTGCAGTTCATGGTGTTGTTTGTCACCTTCTCGTCACATCCAAGAGCCACTTTTGCCATGTAGATTACATATCATAATCACTCTTTTAAACTTGTCCCTTTTAGCTAGCCTACCATTACTTAATTTCTTTATTTTTCGAGATAATCACCAAATCTCCATCCTAATCCAAACTATACTCCATGCTCTTTCTACTCTTTCCTAGGAAAAAAGAAACTAAACAATGTGATAATCAAACTGCTAAATGCTTGTTTAAGACTTTTAAGTAACCCATTAAAAATTACAGTATTGTAGTACTTATATCTAACTGATAAGCACAAAGTAACAGGACTTTGAAAAAGCCTATGATATTGGAAGTATAGCCATTGGTTGTCAAAAAAGAAAACCATTTGCTGCCTGCTGGTTCTATTCAAGAATGCAATATAATGTTTATTTCGTGAGGAATATGAGAGTGTATTTTTCATAGTGGATAAGAACGGATGGGGTGAGCATGGGTCCAATAAGAATGCGAAGAAAAGGCAAAGGCACAAGAAGAGCTGGAAGATGGGATCATCACATATTGTGGATATTTTAAAACTTCGGATCAAATTAAGGCGCAATTTTTAATAAAGAGATAACTTATGATTAAGAAAAATAATTTTGAAGATAATTTAATAAACTTTTTTTTATTGTTTAAGAAGACAAAGATAACTTCACTAACTTAAGTTATCGTTAGGTTTGGAATGCACGAAAATGAGGTAACATACATAAGCGTGAGCAATCCATTAGTGGAAGCAGGAGGTGAATCCGCGAAACGTCGTCAAAACCAAATAAGGGTGCAATTGTGCAGCAGATAGCCGTGATCAATTTACCATCTTTAGTTAACGTTAATGTTTACACAGTGTACTCCAAGAATTTGGTTAAGCAGATGTCACATCTACAATGATGCACAACTTATCCTCTTCGCTTCTGTCAAATTGCCTAAAAAGAATGGTTGCTTGCTCACAAACAAGGTGTGATAATCCACTTCAAAACAAAAAAACGAAAAGGTGTGATAAATTTCAGTTTGGAATTTTCTTGGCTTACCAAAGTGCTGGGAAAAATCTTTTAAGCAAAAAAGAAATATTTTTATATTTCAAAAAAATAAATAATCATATACTGTATATAAAATATGTTGTACTACTTAAAATTATTTTTTGAACTAGAGATACAGAGATTGGTTGGACACATTTTATACAATCAGATTCTACCGGAAGTTGGCAGTAAAAGACAACACTTGGGTCTTGGGTGTTAGGTAATCTTTTTAGCAGCCTTGAAAAAGATGCGGCGACACAATTTCATACCTGATCCAGACTGTAGGATCTATATGCCTTAATTTCCCGTATGGTTAGGAACGCATCCTGTAGACGAGGGGCTGCAGTCCACCATCCATTTTTCCAGGGACATGCCTGCCTCCTAGCACAAGTAAGTAATATATTTATCTCCATCAAAAACTATAGAACCGGACATGTTTATCAAATCCGGATCTGATTCAAAGCTCAGTCAAAAACGAGAAAATATCAAACAAACAAAGAGGTGCGCTAGTAGGGTCAAACAGTCCCCACACTACAATATATCCATATCCATCCATATACATACATCCCTGTGACATAGGAATAATATTAGGAACTTGTAGAAGAAGTACATAGTTGCTGTTTTGCTAAATGAATCTGCTGCTCCTCCATTCAAACCTGTAAATAAAAACACCCGAAAGATACCAAAGAATAAACCCACTTTAAAGTCTGAAAATGTAACTATGCCACGTAATATCGATGTGTACTACCTAAAAAGGATAACATATTCAAAACCACCACAATAAAGTCTCTTCCACGTGGATTTACATTATGTGTTACATGGCAACATCTCCTCGGTTTGGCTCATGTAAAATCACTAGGATTCTCTTTAATCTCCAAGAAGAGAAGGGCAAAAAAAAGCATTTGAGTAGTCCCCCGCCTTCTCTGATCCTTTAATTTCTTTTTTGTTTTTATAATTCTCTCATGCAAAAGCAAGAAAATAATAAAAATAAAATCTTCTAATTACTATAAATAAAACAGAAACCAAAATACAAACTCCTCCTCCTCTCTTTTCAGAATCAGAAATCTTTCTCTCTCTCTCTTTAAATTTAATAAATCACGAGATCACCGTTTCTTCTTTTCTTTTTCTTCTCTCTGGTTCGTTCGTGATTAACGATAATAAACTTTGATATTTTAGATTGATTATTGTTGTTGTTGTTGTTTTGGTTAATGGCAATGGATGATAATGAAAGTTGTAATAGCAGAACTGTAGATTCATCACCAACACATCCAAGACAACAAAGGAAAAAACTAGAGGTTTATAATGAGGTTCTTCGTAGGTTAAAAGATTCTAATAACGAAGAAGCTCTTACTCCTGGTTTTGAAGATGAGCTTTGGTCTCATTTTCATCGTCTTCCTACTAGGTACTAATGCAATAACAATAATTCCATTGATTAATTCTGTTTTTACATCAATTTTCTCATTTAGTCATGACGGTTTTATCTGTTTTTGTTTGCTTAGGATCTTAGCAAATATTTGTTCAATTGTTGTTATAACATCGCATGTTGGGGTTTTGTGTGTGTTTTTAGAACCAGATTGTTGGTATTTTATGCTAATTGATGGATTTATGCGGGTTTTTTTGTTTGAACTTCTATTTGACAGAAAATTTTGATTGGTTTAGGGTTTTTGATTATTTTTTTTAATTAGGAATCGAAACATTTTGATCAGAAAATCAGCGGATTTAAATATTGTATTTTTGAGATTTTGATACTGATTTACGTTTTCGAGTATGGACTGAATTAGATTTTATTTTAGAATGTTAAATTTGCAAGATTGCGAGAATATCGATAATCTATGACTTTAAATTTTGCCTGATTAAAGTTGTACTTGTTTTTGAATTAATCTAATAGACACAATGTTATTCTCTGCACTTTCTAGGTATGCTCTCGATGTAAACGTGGAAAGGGCAGAAGATGTTCTTAAACACAAAAGGTTACTCCAATTGGCCCATGATCCCGTCAATAGACCTGCATTTGATGTTCGCCTCGTGCAGGTAAGACACACTCTGGATTATTCCACCTCTTGTCGAAATATGTACTATTAATTATTGATTTTTGAGCTAGTATCTCTATGTTATTTTGTCTAGTTATCAGTTAAAAATGAGGATGCCTCCTTGCATTTTCTTTGTTGCTTATAATGTAGAAATGCATCACATTACAGATATGTGTTGACGATGTATGCTATCAAAAATTTGTGTCCGGGCAATCTTGGTTAGCACCTAATAAAGACCAGAGTATATCCGGTGGGAGGTTGTTTTAATCCTCAAGGGTGCACGATTTGCATTGCCACAGCATTTTAGTTATTTCTTTGGTTCCACTTATCTCAATTATCTGTGAAACTACACAACTTTTGTGAACTTTGACATGTTGACACCCACTCATGAGTCCAAACTCTTATGTAATCTTCAGTCTGGTAGTTTTTATGTACATACCTTGTGCACACTTTCACGTTGTCGTGTTTGTACAAATTAAACTGCGTTCAAGTCTTGATGTCAATTTCACACTATGGCAATTTTGGATCAAAAAGTATATAATAACTCAAATTACCATGCAAAGCGGAGACATTCTTGGAGTTTGCCCTTTTCCCACTCTCTTGGGATGCTTTCCTAATTTGCTGGCGTTGTATATATTTATGCCTGTCGCTTCTATACTTACCCCAGTATCTCATTTGCAGGTTCCCGCTGCCTCAAATGGTTCAGATTATACTCTCCGAGAAGGAGATGCTCAAAGTCCTATTTACTCTAGCAAACGAAGGTATATTTTCTCTAGTGACGGTACATCTTTGTAATTGCAGTTACTTCTCCATTAATAGTATTTTGCCGCCCACAAATATTAGATTACTGATGTACATTTCGTCTTCAGAGTTCATCCACCGCCTGCCTTTGGTTCGTCGCCAAATCTTGAAGCTCTTGCACTCGAAGCTGGAGGTTCAGATGACGATGATGGTGATAGCATTGAGAATGAGAGTGTACACTTCACCAGGTACTTACAACTATATATAATTGATCGACATTTGAAGTCCTTAAAAAGGTCATGTTTTTACGTTCGTCAAGAGTTCTGTTTTTACGTTCATCACTCCCTAAAATTGTTATTTTTACATGAAGAAGAAAAGAAAAATATGTTTACATTGATACACGGATGTCTGGTTCTTCAGATTGGCCTGCAGTATCTCTTTTTAATTCATAAACAATGAGCTCAGCTTGATGGGTACCAATTAATTGTTTGGTATTCAACTGAAACAACACTATCCCATTCTTTCCTTCTTTTGGTTGTTATCTGTATTGGCAATGTCATGTATTCAAGTAGTGATGATTTTTAACATTCCAGACAGTTTCCTGTTTCATTGCGTTCATAAATCCATTCTTCGAGGTTCTGAGAATGAGACAAGTTGTCTGAGAATTCTAATAATATTCGGTAAAGGTTGTAATGTTGGTGATTCGTTGAATAGGAAATACTTTCTCCAAGTCCTGCGTTTTCGTTCTTTTGGGTGCTTTAGGTGTCTACTTGTAAGTAACATGTTTACCACCTATTTACGGAGAAGTGTATTTTCATTCTTATTGCCATTTCTTAAACATGTGAGATAACCTATTATGTTTCTTGCAACCTTTTTTCTGGCTGCTAAACGTTTGATATGATTAGGCTGCGATTATTTGCTGGAAGTATATAGTTCTATCTTGTGCCAAGTAAACAGTTTTCTCACATTATTGCACCTAGCTCATGAAAAATTCATAATCATGTAGGCCAATGCATGAAATCACATTCTCAACGGATGACAAGCCAAAACTTCTCAGTCAGGTATTTTCGTCACCGTGCTCTCTAGAGTTGTTTATCATTAACTTTGATGTATTACTTGTAATAGAAAATTGGAATTTTTTGCCTAACTTTGCATTTAACGACGGTACACTTCCATATTTTCTTGTTTTTAAAGACTTCCTTTTGGCCAGATCTTGTTTGAGGATACTAGTCTTCTAGACCAATGTAACCCAAATACTGTTACGAGATTCTGGAACGGTACATTTATACCAAACAAAAGTATAATGATGACCTTTTAGTAGTTGAATGCTGTCTGTGATATTTGAACGTGCATGTGTTAATGAGATCAAAAATCCCTGCGCCTCTTACTACATTCTCAAAGAGGAAACAATCAGTCTATAGCCTGGAGATTGCTATCCTGAATCATCTTTTTCTCCTTCTAGTAAAACATTTCTTAGTCTCTGAAATTGTTGATGCCAAACTTATGCATGAACCTTCTTACATGCATTTATCTCTGTAACAAGATTTTGTTTCTATCATCATAATTGTTCAACGCTACTAGCACGCTTTGTGATGGTTTTATCCATTTTTATTCCCAGTTGACTTCGTTGCTTGCTGAAATTGGTCTGAACATCCAAGAGGCCCATGCTTTTTCCACAAACGACGGATACTCCTTGGACGTCTTTGTGGTTGAGGGTTGGGAAGATGAGGTATGTTCCACTTACTCTGTCTGGGTTTAAAATGCTTAACAAACTAAGTGAACTAATCATCTAAGCAGCCATTATGAATCACCTGGTTGGGATTATAGTTGTGTTAGGTTCCAGTGTTTAAGGTTGTCCGAGTGATTATTTTTTGAGATGGTAACTGTCTCCCTATATTTTAAATATTTTCTTCACATCCTTCATTTATATGTGTAGGAAACTGAGCATCTTAGGCAAGCCGTAAAGAAGGAAGTGTCAAAGTTTGAGGTAATTGTTACGTGCCTTTTTCCTTACCTGTTTTGCTTACAGATGTCCTTTATTATTTCCAATTGGATGTGCAATCTTTTTCTGCTCTTTAAGTCCTACTATGTGCACTGCAGAAGAAGTTTTGGTCCAAATCACAAGTTCATCCAGTGTCTTCTGTTGATAATCACGAGCAGAGCGGAAGTGAACAAACTTCTGACCATGTAAAGATACCCACTGATGGGACAGATGTCTGGGAAATTGATGCAGCACAGTTAAAATTTGAGAACAAAGTTGCATCTGGGTCATATGGAGACTTGTAAGTTAAATTTTCTCCCGAGTTATTAGTTACATTCTGCTGCCTAATTTTATTCTAAATTCCAAATGCGTGATGATTTTCAGGTATAAAGGCACGTATTGCAGCCAAGAAGTGGCCATTAAAGTCCTAAAACCAGAGAGGGTAAATGAGGATATGCAGCAAGAGTTTGCGCAAGAAGTGTATATTATGAGGTTTGTCAATTTCTGTTGCAATATGTCAATCCAATCTGTTCCCTGTACTCATCTGTTTTTGTGAATAGATAACTAGTTACATGTGAATCGCTCAAATCTTCTCTGAGACAGAACCTTTTCAGTTTAAAGTATCAAAGGTGTTAGAGATTACTTCTCATTATTTCATATTAGGTTAACCATCAAAGCAAGGGCCAATTGGCAACTACAATAAAGCAAATACAAAGAATTAGTAGATCATGGTTGCCTGTAGGTCATCTTTGGGGATTTGTCTCCCTTCAGACCTCACATTTGATAGTGAATGCACTTGTCCCCAGGTCATGCGAAGACAAAACTTGGGTTATCACAAAAAAAGAGGAAAAAGAGTAACTTCAACCCGGATTTCTGGAAGGACAGTGACAGGGTTGAGGTATAGGATCCAGGTTCCATGACGATGACTAGAAATTGTTGTATATCCGTGGTCTGTGCATCTTTTGGATAAATATAAACAAATCAGTATATTTTTTGTTTTATTTTTGCATTCACTATCAGTGTTCCAACTCTCTCTCCTCCATCTTTTATCTTTCAGGAAGGTTCGACACAAGAATGTTGTTCAATTCATTGGCGCATGCACCAAGACTCCTAGCTTGTGCATTGTGACAGGCATGAAACTCCTCCTTGAAATCTGTGGCAGAATCATATATTGATATGAGAAATTGAGTATAACAGTCTTCTTTCTGTTCATTAACTTCAATCAGTTTGTTTTTGTGCAGAATTTATGTCTGGTGGAAGTGTGTACGATTTTCTGCACAAACACAAGGGTGTCTTTAAACTTCCATCTTTGCTTAAAGTTGCAATTGATGTTTCCAAGGGAATGAACTATTTGCATCAAAATAATATAATCCATAGGGATTTGAAGGCTGCGAATCTTCTTATGGATGAGAATGAGGTAAATGAGTCTTAAGTGATAATAACCAGCTGTTAAACTTAAGTATGCTTGTGTATGGCACTTGTAAATTGACCTTGGTTAATCCAATGATCTTGTTCCATTTTTTTGTTTGTCTAAAAACATTTTTTGCATCAGGTTGTTAAGGTTGCTGATTTTGGAGTTGCTAGAGTGCAAGTTCAGTCTGGAGTAATGACCGCAGAAACTGGAACGTACCGTTGGATGGCTCCAGAGGTAGGAAGTTTGAAACAGTTCTCTTAATTATTGTATTTCTCGTAGTCTGTCACTTCAACTACTACTTCCAGTTGTCTAAATTGCTTCGTGTTACTTGGTTAGTTTGTGGAGAAAGTTTTCTAATAGAAGGCTAGGTCTTTCATTTCGTAGATTTTCTCATCGGTTATAATTTTTTCATTTAAGGTCATAGAACACAAGCCTTATGATCACAAGGCCGATGTCTTCAGTTTTGCAATTGTGCTGTGGGAGCTGCTGACAGGAAAGGTATACAACAGTGCATTAACACAGTCGTGGAACTATGTGTAGCCCCTTCTGTTTAATATTTTATGCTCAAAACATTATATGAATTGGCTTAATTAACGTGTTGTGTGATGATTTTTTCAGCTTCCGTATGAATATTTGACCCCATTACAAGCAGCAGTTGGTGTGGTACAAAAGGTAACTTCTTATATTCCGTGCTGTTTCTCCTCTAGTGTCAATTTGTTTTACAAATTTTAGGTTAGCACTTCACTTTTTGTTTATTTTTTCTCCCTCTTTTGTTTGGTGCTGATTGGTCCTGATAATTGTACTGATGTGTTTTAGGGTCTTCGACCAACAATCCCTAAGCAAACGCATCCAAAGCTTGCAGAATTGCTCGAGAAATGCTGGCAGCAAGATCCATCGTTGAGGCCCGACTTCTCTGAGATCATTGACATCTTGCGGCAAATTACCAAAGAGGTGCATAAGCTAACATGACCATATAGTATTTTCATTATTGTTACTGTCGTGTTTTATAGCTGTTTACTATTCTGGCCACTCATCATTTTGTTCTGTTAGCAGGTCGTAGATGATGGAGAGGAACAACGGAAAAAGGAGAAACCGAACAGATTCCCGTTTCTTCGTAGGAATAGTCATCACCACTAAGTACCCACAAGGGAAGAAGCCTAGTTGCAGGCTTATTTTATATCTCGTTCTGATCCTTAGCCATCACTTGGGCCATTTTCCCATCTGCTGCTCTGATCGCTGCCTTGTACAGTAGTTTGTTTTTCGCGATCAGCCCAACCCCGAGATGTAACTTCTTAGGACTTGCTAGTGTTCCTATTTTAACTTAGGTCTTGCTAGTGTTCCTATTTCGACTTCCTTCTTGTTTTGCTAGCGTTTGATATTCCGGTCAAGCGGTGTTGAATTTTGTGGTTGGAAGGGTTGGTGATAACTTGCTGCAGAGCCCGAGTGCCCCGCAGTAGCATATTATTTGTTCTTTTTCTCTGTTAATAATTCTATTAAATGGTCAGTTGAAAATTGTCTTGCAAATACACATGGGGAAAAGGGAAAAGTTCTGGAAAAGAAAAAAAATGAATCATCATTTTTATTTTTGCCGTTCCACTTGCGGTTGCACCAGAACATTTTTGTCCCTTTTAAGATTTCTTGCAATTCTGATTTGGACAATTCAAATAGTAGATCATGTGTGTGAGCTGGGAGGTGTAAGGAACAGTTTGGATGTATTGGCTGGCTTTATTCTGCAACCTTTAGAATTTACCACTCGATGAAGATAGAAATTCAAATTTAAAATCAGGCCCTGTGAACTTTAGTTTTGGATGGGCTCAGATACATAAACTACTAAGTAGAACCAGATGTCCAACATCCTTGATCACTAATATAGTAATACTATCATCAATCGATTACTAGCTACTACAGTCTTGATAGGCTGGGACCTAAATTTTTATGGTCCTACTTACGAAGTTAGAGCAACTGCATGTGGACGATCAAACCTATAATTATGGTCTAGAGACGAGACACTGCGGGAGCAACTGCATGTGGACGATCAAACCTATAATTATGGTCTAGAGACGAGACACAGCGGGACGGAATAAAGACTAAAAACTGGACCAAAACCAAATTCTGGACTATATTTGATCGAGCGAACGTATAGTCACCGTCCCATATGCAGGCTCATGTATAGTCACCGCCCCATTCAGGCTCCACAAACAAGCGGAGATCATACACCCGCTCGACCAAATATACTCCACACTCCATATTAAACTCAAATTTAGTCGTTCGTTTTGGCATTTGATCTTTGGTTATGGTCGTACGACCGTGGTTGCTCTTAGCTGACTAGAAATAGGAAGCCTAGACTCTAGAGACCCTCCTCTCTAGTAATTCCCTACAACTAGATCTTTGAGTAGAGTATAGTTGGCCACAAGCGTTACATCATGCACTGTACGTGCATTTCTTTCAACATTTCTTCTTTGAATGTGTCAAAACAAAGAAAAACATTTCTTCTTTCTAATGAATAGAGTCTTGACTAAATTTGAGTCGAGCGTACAAGTTAAAACCTAGAGATGCAACCTTGCTTTGTGGTAACCAAAAACTTGATTACATATGTGAATGTAGATGCTATTAGTTCATTGTTTTGTCTCTCTATCAGCTTTAAACCATTTTCTGAGTGACAAGTGTATATCTTATTCAGCTGGTACTGTTTCTCTTTTTTGGTTTTAGAACGGAAGACAGAAGGTGAAGAAGATTTATTAGTGGACCAGGTGCGATAAATCAAAACAGTTCTTCAGACGTTTGGAATTCCAACGAAATATCTCCTGACCCCTCCACCTTCACTAAATGAACAACTGCTAATAGGCCATGCAAAACAGAGATGGTTGGTTGTTTGAACATGTCTGTCTATGGCCCTCCAATCTTTATACCAAAACAAGTGAGGTTACGTACGTCTTCCACAATACAATCTTCTCTCTTCAAAGAAGATGTCCTGGCACCTTAGTGCTTGGTACAGTCGTATAGTACATATTTTATCCAGATTTTATTTTGTTCTTTTTTTTCTTTTTCTTTTCTTGGTGAGATTCGTCTAATTTGCTTTTAGAAACGTGCTCATAGTTTTCTTTTAGAACTTTCAGTTTTCTACCTGTATTTTTCATAAATTTTAGTCGACGGGATATACAGACTTCAAAACTCTCTTTGTTTTTGTTGGTCGGCAAACCAAAGATTTTTCGTGTAAGTTTCACTAGGCATAGCTCAGCCATGCAATTTGTTTATTTGTGGGGAACAAATATATTGTTCTGCAGCTGACTTCAGTTTTTTTTTTTTTCCAAGTCCATAGCTGACTTCAGCTAGCTAATTCACAAGCTCACGCAGATAGCATAAGCAAATTTGTGAATTCTAGTGTAATTCTGCAGTAGCATTGTCAACTAGCAAAATAGCACATGCATAACTGATCTCTGTGCCATTGGCCCCTCAGTTGCATATAAGGTCAAGTAATCAGCCAGCAGAAGCGTAACTTACTTGGCAAAGTTAAGTAGTTAGACTTTAAAGTCCAAAATCACTACTATGCCGCGATAAAATGACATGTCTATTGTTAGGTAGGCTCTATAATAATTTAGTTAGACGGATAGAAAGAGTTACACTGTAGGTGAGAAAATGAGGTTACACATTCCTTTCCCTACCTGTTTTTCTTTAATCTCATCAACATCAAGTTCTGCTTTGTTTTGAACAAGTTATGAACAATGTGACAGAAATAAGCATATGCGCCCGGAGAAGATGACACGAGTGTTATCCCTAATATGGTCGGCATGCTACTTTTGGAGTTAAATGAAAATTGTACCACCTACCCTGGAAGACAAATCTTGCAGGCTTGCTACACCCTTCTTTGTGTGTTGGCAAGCAAAATTCATTAAATGTGGAATCTCAGACAAAATCCTTGCTCTTGTGCAATAATGCAATGATAATGAAAATGATAAGGATAATAAGTGCGTGAATATATCCGCTGATGGTAATGCATGTCGGATGATGATGACAATGTTGAACATTTTTTGTTTCTCAAACTTGAAAAAACAAACTCTTTCTCTTGATAACGTAACAACAGAAAAGTTGCGCAGTAAAAATGGAACGGTTGATTTTTTGAGGTATCTTCAGATTTCGGATGACAGCAACGGGTAACAATGGTGAAATCTGGTGATGATGTTATGTGTTTTTTTTTCGTCAGATCACTGTCCCTAATTGGAGTATATGATTTTTGTGGCATCTTCAGATTCTCGATGACATCTTATTATCAACGTTGCAATGATTTTCTTTTAAGAATCTTTTGTCTACTGTTAATGAGTGCATAGTGTACGATGTTAAATCAGTCGCACGTTACCTGAGAAAAGGTCCTAAATCTGCCGTATTATGGTCACACTTCTCCGTATATAATTATGATTTTTTTTTTGAGTGGGTTATCATTGAACTTTCTATGTCAACTTTTCATTTTTTTTTTTTTTTGATTTTTTTTTGATGGGAGTTATATGCAATTGGTTGTGTGCAACCAACAAAACAAGGTACGTAATAGACATAATGGTCCAGCATTCCATTCATCATTCATTCACGTTACTGATATTGATCGAGCTTAGGCAATAAGACAAGTTGTACGTACTACCTGTTGCTTATTGTAATATAGAGAAAGAGGGAAGGAGACGCAAAGTAGGGGGAAGAAGAAGGGAGAAATTCTATTCACTAGTATTATTATAGAAAAATATTAGAGCCTCTATTTATAGGGCTAGACACAAGGGCATCCCAATAATAAACGAGATTTATCCTAAATATTTTTAACATAAGTACACGTTTATAACACTCCCCCTGATGGTATTGTGTCTAAGCTAATTACAAACATAGTAGGAAAACTCAAAAGAGAAAAACCTGAAATTGCATAAACATGTAAAGACTCGAAATAGTGTTGGACACACAAATATTGTCTCGTTAAAACCTTGACAAGGAAAACCCAGTGTGACAAAACCTTGACGAAGGAAAAAGAGTACAACGCAATAAAATCCAGTGAATGCACCTTAATTTGATGATGGTGCTCCCCCTAATAAATACTTCAGTCAAATCTTGACGTGCAAATCTTTGGGGCGAGACTTTCCAATTTTGAAGAACGAATTTCTTGAATGCAGAAGAGGACTGTGCTTAATTTCATGAAGATGTTGGATAGTTGATGAAATCTTCATTTGTGTTGCACAAGCAGTAATACCTTCGATTAATACTTTTACGGAGTCTACATTCTTCTGCAACACATTGAGAACTTGTTTCATGGATTGCTAGCTTCCCGAGATGATTTGCAGAAGTTGTTGGTGTAGTTTCTTCAACATAGAGCCAAGATGTAGACAACTTAGTCTAAATGAACAAAATTGTACCTATTAACACGCTGTGTGGGGTTCATAAGGACATCCAAATTTGTAGGAGATGGTTATTTTGATTTGTTCTAACAAAATGATCTAGTTAATGGTGGGAATCCACCAAATAACCGAAATCGATAGAACTCTCCCTTGGATAATCACTATGTTGAATTAAATTGGCTCACTAAAACCTCGCCCGTTAAACCCAATGGGAAAAAACTTGGACAAAGGAAAAAGAGCACAAATATCAACATTTTGAAATAAAATAAATGTCTTATTGCCTCGTTAAAACCTTGTCAAGAAAACCACATGGGACAAAACCTGAAACGAAGGAAAAAGAGTACAACTTTTGAAGATTTATGGATGCTAACTCAACCATATGAGTATTACAGAAAATGAGCATCAAAATCACAACTCTACTCTATCTCAACGACGAGTTTAAACTAGCATAATTCCAACTGCAGATTTAAGAAAGGAAGAAAGAAATAAAATAGAATCTATGGTGCTAAAGCGTGGATTTTCGTGTTTTAAGGACTCTTAAAGAGACCAATAAAGTTGATAGCATCAACTAATCCGGATTTTGGTTCTTTGCAATTTTTTTTAGAAAAACACTTAATGGATTGTAAACCTGATATAATCGAGTCAGGTGGCTGCCTGGATATAATTTGAATCCTCTAAGGATTACAAATTAATTAGAATATAATTACAACTCTACTCTATCTCAACGACGAGTTTAAACTAGCATAATTCCAACTGCAGATTTAAGAAAGGAAGAAAGAAATAAAATAGAATCTATGGTGCTAAAGCGTGGATTTTCGTGTTTTAAGGACTCTTAAAGAGACCAATAAAGTTGATAGCATCAACTAATCCGGATTTTGGTTCTTTGCAATTTTTTTTAGAAAAACACTTAATGGATTGTAAACCTGATATAATCGAGTCAGGTGGCTGCCTGGATATAATTTGAATCCTCTAAGGATTACAAATTAATTAGAATATGTTCTCCGATCACAAAAAAGTCCTTCAAGGTCTACCACGTTAAATGTATAATAGAAGGTAAACAATTATTGGACCAATCCTAGGGTCTGAGCAAAAATGAAACCCTCAAATCGTTTATAAAACGAACTTATTTCTCCTATAACGCATTATGACTACACCAACCTGTAAGTAATATGCTTGGCAATTTTTAGGTGTTAAGTATTGGATCCAAAATTGCGTTAATCAAGAAATTATAATAATCCAATCTAATTTGGATTGTGAAAAAGCGGGGTACAACAACCACACCCAATATTTCGCTTAGCAATCTGTATGGACAAACTCCAATATACTTTCTAGAGAATCAACTAGACAGTCAGACTCAATCTAGATAAAAAGTATATCAAAGAGTTTATATCTCAATCTCTCGATTTGATATATACTCAAGCAAATAGAAATCTGCGAGTCTTTATCAAATACTAGAGAGATAACTTGGATGGTACCAAAGACCAATATCCAAGTGTCAATCAATTTAAATCAACAACCAAAAGGTCGGATATTCTAATTGATTGAACAACTACAACCTGTGATATTTCAATTATATAACAAAATATAATGCGGAAAATAAATAACACAGACACCAGAAATTTGTTAACGAGGAAACCGCAAATGCAGAAAAACCTCGGGACCTAGTCCAGATTGAACACACACTGTATTAAGCCGCTACAGACACTAGCCTACTCAAAATTAACTTCGGTCTGGACTGTAGTTGAACCCCAATCAATCTCACACTGATCCAAGGTACAATTATGCTCCTACGTCTCTGATCCCAGCAGGATGCTACATACTTGATTCCCTTAGCTGATCTCACCCACAACTAAAAGTTGCTACGACCCAAAGTCGAAGACTTTAATAAACAAATCTGTATCACACTGAAAAGTCTACGGTAATAGATAAATCCGTCTCCCACGAATATACCTACGAGTTTTGTTCCGTCTTTTGATAAATCAAGGTGAACATGAACCAATTGATAAACCAGACTTATACTCCCGAAGAATAGCCTAGTATTATCAATCACCTCACAATAATCCTAATCGACGCAGCGAAAAAAGATATTCTGGAATCACAAACGATGAGACGAAGTGTTTGTAATTACTTTTATATCTTGCCTATTAGAGATATCAATCTCAATCCAATTATTACAATTGTACTCGTACGATAGAAACATCAAGATCAGATCACACAACTACAAGAAAGTAGTATCGGTCTGGCTTCATAATCCCAATGAAGTCTTTAAGTCGTTAACCTGGTTTAGAAGAAGAAACCAAAGGTTAAAGGAGAATTGACTCTAGCTTAGCACAACTAGTATCACACATAAGGTGTGGGGATTAGGTTTCCCAGTTGCTAGAGTTCTCCCTTATATAGTCTTTCAAATCAGCGTTTGCAATCAATGTTAGCTTGGTAACAAAGCATTCAATATTCACCGTTAGATGAAAACCTGATTATATTCAAGCTAATATATTTCAACCGTTAGATCGAAAACTAGCTAGTTACACACAAATGAAATTCACGTTTCTAGGCTTATGTAACCATACCCAAACTTGTACATTTGTTGGTTCAACAATAGTCAACCAAATGGTTAGCCATATGATCACTTTCATATCAACCATATTCTTCTTCACCATAACTAGTTCAAGTGACTCAAATAAAATAGTTAGAGAGTTGTTCAACTGCAAGGAAATCTTATATAACTACACAAGACACAATCGAAGCAAAAACTATTTGATTCACTCGAATCGGTTCATGAAATATATAGCCACGGTTTGCAATTTGCATTCCTTAGTTTATATAATAATAAGTTCAAAAACATCGTTTTTAGATATAAGCTACTCAAGTTCGCGGACTTAAGTTCACGGAAGGAGTTCACAAACTCCAGCAGAAATTCTCGGGTCGAGAATGTTAGAGCATAGCTCGGTCGACCTCGCATGCGTTTCTATATCAAGCATGTTTGTCAATGTTAGTGATCAAAACTATGAGTCTTGATTTCTAGTCTATTATACCTAAGTTTCGGACTAGGATAGAAAAGTGTAGTTGAGCTCAACGACTTCATGGCGATTCATCATAGAACGACAAAGATCTAATCAAGGAACCGTGGAACTTCATCAACAAAAAGGTATGTGGAGACTTGAACTTATCTATCACTCAAAAGTCTATCTATTCTATCTCCTACTTCTTATGAGACAAAAAGTCGTATGCTATATAGACTGGATCATACACATTTGACATTTCGAGTTGAGTATTCACTACTTATTTTATTCTCGAAATCGTGTGTTGGTAAAGCGTTTCGCTTTGATCAAGTTTATCTTCACCTAGTGACGAAAGTCATGAAAAGTTTCAATTACTTTGAGAATTGATCTAACGTGAAACGGTCTGTGAATAACGGCTATATAACGTCCTCTGAGAATGTCTCAATGATTCGAATGAGAGTTACATAACCATGTATTCCTTAATCCGAAGTTTTCGAACTTTGTTGATTGAGAGAAACCGGAGGAATTGGTTTTGCAAGTCCGCGAACTCAGTCCGCGAACTGACGGAAGTTCTCTTGCCGAGAATTTCTTCTGGGATTTTCCAAAAACTTGTTTGCGTGTTTAGTCCTCGAACTGGCGGAAGTCTCTTTGCCGAGATTTTCTACTAAGTTTGGAAAACTCTGCCGGTTTCCTTAAGTCCGCGAACTTGTTTGTGAGCTTAAATGGTTATGATCTAAAGATGTGCTCTGAACATGAAACTTAAATTACTAAGGAATGCTTTATGCAAACCGTGGCTATAAAGTTCATGAGCCGATTCAATCGAATCGAATCATCTTTGTTTCAGTTGTGTCTTGTGTAGTTACATAAGATCTCATAGGAATTGAACAACTCTCTAACTAGTTCATTTGAGTCAATTGAACTAGTTATGGTGAAGAAGAACTAGGTTAATATGAAATGCTCATATGGTTAACCTTTTGGGTTACTATGTTGAACCAACATACACGTACACGTTTGGGGATGGTTTTCACAAACCCAGTAAACGTCTACCCAAGTGTGTGTGACAAGCTAAGTTTTCGATCTAACGGTTGAGAAATATTAGCTTGAATCTAAATCAGGTTTTCATCTAACAGTGAATATGGATTGCTATGTAACTAAGGAAAAACCCTGATTTGAAGGTTATATAAAGGAGACATCTAGCATTGTGCAAAACTAATCCCCACACGTATGTGTGATACTAGTGCGCTCGCTAGAGTCGATTCTCCTTTAACCTTTGGTTTTCTTCTCTAAAACCAGGTTAACGACTTAAAGAATTTTTAGGGATTATGAAGCCAGACCGATACTACTTTTATCGTAGTTATGTGATCTGATCTTGCATATTCTATCGTACGAGTACAATCTATTGATTGGATTGAGATCGTGAGAGTTCTCCGATAGGCAAGATAAAGAAGTCACAAACATCTTCGTCTCACTGTTTGTGATTCCTCGACAATACGCTTGTGTAGTAAAGAAGGATTGTTGAGAGGTGATTGATTAATCTAGGCTGTTCTTCGAGAATATAATACCGGATTATCAATTGGTTCATGTTCACCTTGATTTTATATCTTAAGACGGAACAAAAACCTAGGGTTTTTATGTGGGAGACAAATTTATCCTTTGATAGACTTTTCTGTGTGAGACAAATTTGTTTATTATCAAGTCTGCGATTTTGGGTTGCAACAACTCTTAGTTGTGGGTGAGATCAGCTAAGGGAATCAAGTGCGCGGTATCCTGTTGGGATCAGAGGCGTAGGAGTACAACTGTACCTTGAATCAGTGTGAGACTGATTGGGGTTCAACTATAGTCTAATCCGAAGTTAGCTTGTAGTAGGCTAGTGTCTGTAGCGGCTTAATACAGTGTGTATTCAATCTGGACTAGGTCCCGGGGTTTTTCTACATTTGCGGTTTCCTCGTTAACAAAATTTCTAGTGTCTGTGTTATTTCTTGTCCGCATTATATTTTTATATAATTGAAATAATACAGGTTGTGCGTTAAGATCATCAATTGGAAATCCAACCTTTGGTTGTTGATTGATATTGATTGATCCTTGGATATTGGTCTTTGGTACCGTCCAAGTTATTCCTTGTGTTTGATTAAAGACTCGCTATTGTTTTAGCTTGAGTAAATCAAAACAAGTGAGAGATATTGATTCCTTGAGATACTTTAATCTAGATTGAGTCTGACTGTCTAGTTGATTCTCTAGCAAAGTATTTTGGAGTTAGTCCATATAGATTGCTAAGAGAAATATTGGGTGGTGTTATTAGACCCCCGCTTTTTCAATTGATATCAGAGCAGGCAAACACTTTTAAAGACCTCAAAAGTCTGTGTTTGTGGCGATCTGACTATATGGACCATAAAGTCTCAACCGACGCTTCACCAGGTTTAAAAAACAACCGTAGGAAAAGGTTTGATAAACTGGTTACTCTTCAAAAGAGATTGGAAGAACAAATTCGGATCTATTCTGGTCTTGTTGCAGAAATTGCAACTCTTAAGGATTTGATATCTAGTAAGAGTCTCTCATTAAATCTGAGAGAATCCAGTTGTTCCTTTCTAAAGATTTGTCACCATTCAGATAATGTTCAACAATCGCCTGTTGAGAAAACTGATGTGACTGGGAACCACTCAGACAAATGTCAAGAGTCTGGCTTATATGGATGCTCATCCGATCATCCTCAACAAGCCTGTATGTCTTCTTTAAGGAGTCTGGAGGCTGAAAGTAATCCTTGCAAGAATACTTTGCAACCTTGTGTTACTCAAAAAGGACATACAATTCTGTCAGGAAATTCCAAACAGAAAAGTACTGATAATATGAGTAATCTTGCCTTGTGCTCTACCTCTTCCTTCAATGGTGTAGTGACAGTCGTTGTGGTCTTTTTCTACATGTGCTAGGCGATTCTCCACTGTGTGTGGTCTATCGTTTCTAAAAGGAGTAGACTCTACAATCAGAACAAAAGGAGAACTTCCGATTGGTTGTTATTCTTCTCAATTAGAACCAGAAAATATTGATACAACTCTAAACAACCTCTCTTGGAAAAAGACAATGGATGATGAGTTAGATCAACTTCATAGACAAGTTGTGTGGAATCTTGTACCGAACAAGTCCAAAGTCTATAATATTGGTTCTAAATATGTTTCCAGGAATAAGGGAGATTATTTAGACAGTTTCAGAGATAATCTCAGGCTCATTCCTCAAGGACACTCACAAGTTGAAGAATTTGAGTCCAAAGAGACGTTTGTTACTACGGAATGCTCCTTGTCCTTTCAACCTTCTTATATCGGTAGCAAGTCCTATGTGACAAGCACTTCCAGGAACAAAAGAAGAAGAACCTATGCTCATGTGTCTTACCTTAGAAAGTCACCGTGGGATAAACAAGGGGAGCCTTTTGGTCCCATTGTTTCTACCTAACCCTAGACGTTCGCGTCCCCATGTTTGTCTTGAGAAAATGGGGATTTGCGTCTTTTTTGGCTCAAGGAGTGTATTTTTGGTTATTGTTTTGTTTTTATCTATATATATCTCTACAAAAGCTTTTGTTTGTCCAGGGTTTTAGTCGTTCGCAAACGGAGAATCTCAAAAATTTCTGTTCCATGGCACCTATTACTAGATGCAGCACAAGCATGAACGTAACTCTGGAAACTAACGTACGTCGGTGTACTGGTATTCCCTCCACAAGTTTGAAGAAAGTGAAGACTACAATTAATGGTAAAAATCCTTCCTTAAACTGGTTCTTGTCTTCTTATCAAAGTGATGAAAATTTCAGGAATCTGGTAAAAGATTTCATCACCAAAAGAAACAGCTTAAATTCTTGGATCGCTGCATCCTTAGATGATATAATTCACTATGAACGAATGTTGTCTCAATCTACAAACATTGTACGAAAACTAGAAAAGGAACTTAGTAAATTGACAGTGTTTTCAAAATATTTGGAGGAGTTGAATGATCCCTTTGTCAATGGACTTTTCAATAACGAGAAGGAGTTCTCTGAAGAAACTTTGGAAAAGTTCATTAATGCCTAGTACGTCTTCTTTTGGTTTAGTTGGAAGAATAACTAGTGTTTGAATAGCGAAGATTGTGACTACACATAGCTTTTTTGTTTTCATTCTTATGTTTTTTTTAGGTTTATTGGTTTTTAAATTCTAAAAATATTTGGAGGATGATATTATTGCAGTATTAATCTGTTTTGAAGTATTGCAATTTTTATGGGATATGTATTGTTTGCGTCCGTGAACTTGAAGGTCCCATATTGTGTCAAAAGTAAAGTCGTTCATAAATTGATATATTGATGAAAGGACGAATGGACTTTTGACAATTACAAAAGTTATGCCTATGCAGTCATTTATTTGATGGAAAATAGATGAAATCTTTTGTTTGACAAGGATAAAGTCTATTATGTCGTTATGCAAATAGTGATGGAAAATAGAATAGATCCTTGTATGTTATCCACGGTATTGATCTTCATTGATCCATTTTGTTATGTTTTACCGTGAAGGCTCCATTGTGTATCTTATGTTGAGCACCTTACAACTATGTCGATTAATATTGGCCTTGTTGGTTGTTCCATGAGATGCTATATGTTGAGCATTCTTGAACTAAATTAATCATCTTGATTGGTTATTTAGTTATTTGCTCCGAAAGTCTTCTTTTGTCGAGCAAAATCTTTTGACAATTAAATTGATTGCTTTGATTAGTTTGGTTGTGTATTCCAATTAGATTAATTATAGGTTCTCTTGTAATTAATCTAGTTGAGTTTTTCATATATTCCACAAGTTCTTGTGTTGAGTATATGAACGGCTATACTAATCATGTTCTATTGGTTGATGTAGTCGTATATTCCGTAAGGTTTTCCTTATGTTGAGTATTTGAACGATTAAGGTAGTCATCTCCGTGTGGTTATCTTAGTCGTAGCTCCGTGAGTTTTCTTATGTTGAGCACAATCAATTAAATTGATCACTTTTGTGGTTTGATTTTGCGTATTCCGATTAAATTAATCATGGGTTTACTTGTGATTAATTTGGTTGAGTTTTGGATATAGAAAATCATTTCCATGGTTTTGGTGTCCAATTAAAAAAATCCTTCTTTTCTTTCGAAATTAAGGTCGCTCTTGTTGTTCTTTCGGGAATGACATCAAATGGGGGAGAGTTCTTTCGAACTTGTGCTTAATGGTAATATCTTGCGGGGTGTGCGGCTGTGGAATTTTATAGGGGTTATCTTGTACCTTAAAACTCCTTGATGAATGCATTTAGCTTCGGCTTTATGATTGCATCTAAATTAAGTTGGTATGTATTTTTTTCTTTTAGTCTATGAAATGTCTCTTGTGGAAATTTCATTATGATCCCGTTCTTTTACCTTTGCCAATTTTATTGACAAAAAGGGGGAGAAATAATGTAGTTCACACTACAAATACATATGGTTTTCAGATCATTGTGTAAGGGGGAGTGGTTTCCATGATCGAGATGGAGTATTGACTAGGAGGAGTGATACATATCACCATAGTATTATTGTTAAAGTCGTGATGCAATTGGGTTACATAATGATACTATGACATTGTATAATAATGATCGAGAATATCGATTTCTCTCATTGTTATAGCTACAGATCTTCAACAACGGTGGTGCTAAAATTACAACCTTTGGGATCATTGGAGTACTTGGAAGGACGAAGATTTCAAGGAACGTTGAATATTAGACTATGGAATAAGAGCCACTAAAGTTTATATTTTTTGTATTCCATATGTATTAATAGTTTTGTCACTAAAATTGACAAAGGGGGAGATTGTTAGAGCATAGCTCGGTCGACCTCGCATGCGTTGCTATATCAAGCATGTTTGTCAATGTTAGTGATCAAAACTATGAGTCTTGATTTCTAGTCTATTATAGCTAAGTCTCGGACTAGGATAGAAAAGTGTAGTTGAGCTCAAGGACTTCATGGAGATTCATCATACAACGATGAAGATCTACTCAAGGAACCGTGGAACTTCATCAACAAAAAGGTATGTGGAGACTTGAACTTATCTGTCACTCAAAAGTCTATCTATTCTATCTCCTACTTCTTATGAGACAAAAAGTCGTATGCTATATAGACTGGATCATACACATTTGACATTTCGAGTTGAGTATTCACTACTTATTTTATTCTCGAAATCGTGTGTTGGTAAAGCGTTTCGCTTTGATCAAGTTTATCTTCACCTAGTGACGAAAGTCATGAAAAGTTTCAATTACTTTGAGAATTGATCTAACGTGAAACGGTCTGTGAATAACGGCTATATAACGTCCTCTGAGAATGTCTCAATGATTCGAATGAGAGTTACATAACCATGTATTCCTTAATCCGAAGTTTTCGAACTTTGTTGATTGAGAGAAACCGGAGGAATTGGTTTTGCAAGTCCGCGAACTCAGTCCGCGAACTGACGGAAGTTCTCTTGCCGAGAATTTCTTCTGGGATTTTCCAAAAACTTGTTTGCGTGTTTAGTCCTCGAACTGGCGGAAGTCTCTTTGCCGAGATTTTCTACTAAGTTTGGAAAACTCTGCCGGTTTCCTTAAGTCCGCGAACTTGTTTGTGAGCTTAAATGGTTATGATCTAAAGATGTGCTCTGAACATGAAACTTAAATTACTAAGGAATGCTTTATGCAAACCGTGGCTATAAAGTTCATGAGCCGATTCAATCGAATCGAATCATCTTTGTTTCAGTTGTGTCTTGTGTAGTTACATAAGATCTCATAGCAATTGAACAACTCTCTAACTAGTTTATTTGAGTCAATTGAACTAGTTATGGTGAAGAAGAACTAGGTTAATATGAAATGCTCATATGGTTAACCTTTTGGGTTACTATGTTGAACCAACATACACGTACACGTTTGGGGATGATTTTCACAAACCCAGTAAAAACGTCTACCCAAGTGTGTGTGACAAGCTAAGTTTTCGATCTAACGGTTGAGAATATTAGCTTGAATCTAAATCATATTTTCATCTAACGGTAAATATGGATTGCTTTGTAACTAAGGCAAAACCCTGATTTGAAGGCTATATAAAGGAGACATCTAGCATTGTGCAAAACTAATCCCCACACGTCTGTGTGATAGTAGTGCGTTCGTTAGAGTCGATTCTCCTTTAACCTTTGGTTTTCTTCTCTAAAACTAGGTTAACGACTTAAAGACTTCATTGGGATTGTGAAGCCAGACCGATACTACTTTTATCGTAGTTGTGTGATCTGATCTTGCATATTCTATCGTACGAGTATAATCTATTGATTGGCTTGAGATCGTGAGAGTTCTCCGATAGGCTAGATAAAGAAGTCACAAACATCTTCGTCTCAGTGTTTGTGATTTTTCGACAAACCGCTTGTGTAGTCAAGAAATATTGTTGAGAGTTGATTGATTAATCTAGGCTGTTCTTCGGGAATATAAGACCGGATTATCAATTTGTTTCTGTTCACCTTGATTTTATATCTTAAGACGGAACAAAAACCTAGGGTTCTTCTGTGGGAGACAGATTTATCCTTTGATAGACTTTTCTGTGTGAGACAGATTTGTTTATTATCAAGTCTGCGATTTTGGGTTGCAACAACTCTTAGTTGTGGGTAAGATCAGCTAAGGGAATCAAGTGCGCAGTATCCTGCTGGGATCAAAGACGTAGGAGTACACTGCATCTTGAATCGGTAGGAGACTGATTGGGGTTCAACTATAGTCCATTCCGAAGTTAGCTTGTAGTAGGCTAGTGTCTGTAGCGACTTAATACAGTGTGTATTCAATCTGGACTAGGTCCCGGGGTTTTTCTGCATTTGCGGTTTCCTCGTTAACAAAACTTCTGGTGTCTGTGTTATTTATTTTTCGCATTATATTTTTATATAATTGAAATAATACAGGTTGTGCGTTAAGATCATCAATTGGAAATCCAACCTTTGGTTGTTGATTGATATTGATTGATCCTTGGATATTGGTCTTTGGTACCGTCCAAGTTATTCCTTGTGTTTGATTAAAGACTCGCTATTGTTTTAGCTTGAGTAAATCAAAACAAGTGAGAGATATTGACTCCTTGAGATACTTTAATCTAGATTGAGTCTGACTGTCTAGTTGATTCTCTTGCAAAGTATTTCAGAGTTAGTCCATACAGATTGCTAAGCGAAATATTGGGTGGTGTTGTTAGACCCCCGCTTTTTCAGAGAACTTCCGCCAGTTCGCGGACTGAGTTCGCGGACTTGGATCACGCCACATTCCATTTTTCTTGATCAACAAAGTTCGCAAA
Organism: Papaver somniferum; assembly: GCF_003573695.1. Classification (NCBI taxonomy): domain Eukaryota; kingdom Viridiplantae; phylum Streptophyta; class Magnoliopsida; order Ranunculales; family Papaveraceae; genus Papaver; species Papaver somniferum. The sequence goes on from NC_039358.1 coordinate 79,349,892, forward strand.
TTTCGGTTCAAGGAATAAGGACTTATACATATATGTGTTTCCACAACAATGCTTATATCCTCCAATGGTTATATAATCTAAACTCTCATTTTAATCATTGGAACATTCTTATAGGACGTTGATATTCTATAGTTGTTATTCACAAACTATATTTCGTCAAACTAAGCAATTTCCAAAGTGATTGAAACTTGTCATGACTTTCTTCACTAGGTAAAGATGAACTTGGTTAAAGCGAAAGCTTACCAACACATATTTCGAGAAATAGATAGGCGAGATAAACTCGGCTCGAAATAGCAAATGTGTATAATCTAAGTCTATATAGCAAAACGACTTTTGTCTCAAGATAGGAGCTAAATAGACCTTTGAGTGATAGATAAGTTCAAGTCTCCACATACCTTTTAGTCGATGAAGATCCACGGGTTCCTTGAGTAGTCCTTCGTCTTGTATGATGATTTCCATGGAGTTCTTGATCTCAGCTACACTTTCTATCCTAGTCCGAGACCTTAGCTATAGTAGACTAGAAATCAAGACTTATAGTTTTGATCACTAACATTAACAAACATGCTTGAGATAGAAACACATGCGAGTTCGACCGAGTAATGCTCTAACAATCTCCCCCTTTGTTAATTTTATTGACAAAACTATCAATACATATGGAATACAAAAAATAAATAATTAACTTTTGTAGCTCCTATTCCATACGCCTAATCTTCAACATTACTTGAAATCTTCGTCACTTCCAAGTACTCCAATGATACCAATGGTTGTAAGTTCAGCAACATCGTTGTTGAAAATCCGTAGCTATAACAACGAGAAAACAAGAGTTCTCAATCATTGTTATGCAGTGTCATAGTATCATTATACAACGTCAAAGTTTAATTGTATCACAACTTCAACAACAATACTATGGTGATATGTATCACTCCCCCTTAGTCAATACTCCATCTCACATGGAAACCACTCCCCCTTACATAATGATCCGAAAACCATATGTATTTGTAGTGTGGACTACATATTAATTCTCCCCCTTTTTATCAATAAAATTGGCAAAGGTACAAGAACGAGATCCTAATGAAATTTCCGAAAGAGACATTTCTTGACCAAAAGAAAGCAAAAATATACCATCTTATTTAAATGCAATCATAAAGCCGAAGCTAAATGCATTCATCAAGGAGTTTATAAAGATACAAGATAACCCCTATAATATTCCACATCCGCACTCCCCACAAAGATTTTCCAATTAAGCACAAGTTCAATTAAGAACTCTCCCCCATAAAATGTCATTCCCGAAAGAACAACAAGAGCGACCTTAATTTCGAAAGAAAAGAAGGATTTCTTTGGACATAACAAATTATTTTTTAACTTTCTTTATTAAAAATTATCTCAAATAAATGAGTTCTTACATAGAAGGCAAGCGAGCAACAAGCTGCGGCGCAAGCCCTTTTTGAATTGCAAAGCCTATCCTTTTAAAAACAAACTCTCTCGAACCGGGGGTCATGACATTACTGTGCATGACTTTCTGGACTCTTTTGAGGAGTCCAACCGCCTCTGGAGCTAAGAAACCAAAAGTATCAAAAGCAAAGGGGATAAAAGCGTGCCCATTATCGATACATGCTTTTTCATGCTTTGCTATCTTACCTGAGGCATCCCTCAACACTGCTTGGCCAACTATAAAGGAACCATATCCAATGACTACTAACGGAGAAACCCCCGTGAGGTCAACACATGCGTGTTTTCCATTAGCCTATCCAAAAATAAGTACATCCGCTGGCCTGAGTGTGGATCTTCCCTCCAGTGGGTTTGTCAAAAAGTTGACAGGCGCTTCCTTCTTTACTGAAATACCCGCTCGCCATAACACATCATATAAGGTATCTCTCACATGATCATGTCTATACTTAAAACCAGGATCTACCTTACAATGGACTGCATGTTCCCCATATGCGTCTAAGCATCCTGTGAAGCAAGCAGGGCATCGTGAATCAGAAGGGTATAAAGGGATCATTAACCTGTACTTAAGGATGGATCGGTACTCCACAGGCGACATCTTCTGTCCAAATCCCTCAATCGGAATTTCTAGAAGGAAGTCTTGGGCATGCGCTGCTCGTAGACAAACAAAGACCGCTTTCTGCCTGTCTGACAACTCGTAATCTCGATCCATGTCTTTAACCACTCGTAATCACATACAAGTATGAATTTGAATCCAAAATATTCAATTAAACTAACCACAAGAGAACCCATGATTAATTTAATCGAAAAATGCTGAAACATAAGTGAACTTATGGAGACTTAAAAAAAAAATTAGATTAATCACAAGAGAACCCATAATTAATCTAATCGAAATACACAACCAAATTAATCACAAAAGTAATCAATTTAATTGGTCATGCTCGACATAAGAAAACTTACGGAGCAACAACTAAATAACCAAACAAGATGATTAATGTAGTTGAATATGCTCGACATAAAGTACCTCACGGAACAACAACATAGCTAATCATAAAAATAATCAACTTGGTCGTTCAATGATCAACATAAGACACTTTACGGAGCCTCACAGTGATACATAAAATATGGATCAGGGAACATCAATACTGCGGAATACACAAGGATTCATTCTATTTTCCATCACTATTCGCATAACGACATTCAATACACATAATACTTGCAAACAAAATATTTTAACCTATCTTCCATCAATAATTGACATAATAGGCTTAAATTTTGTATTTTTCCAAAAGTCTATTCATTGTTTTATCAATACATGCATATCGACATACGAAAGACTTTACTTTTGACAAGGTATGGGACAATCATAGTTCACAGACGTAAACACACATATCCCATAACAATATTGCAACATATAAAACTGAAAAAGCGTGGGTCTAACAAAACCACCCAATATTTCGCTTAGCAATCTGTATGGACAAACTCGAATATACTTTTAAGAGAATCAACAAGACTCAGTCAATTAAAAGTAAATCAACGAGTTTATATCCCTCTCTTGATTTGATTTCCTCAAACAGAAACTGCGAGTACTAATCAAATACAAGGAATAACTTGGATGGTACCAAAGACCAATATCCAAGTGTCAATCAATATCAATCAATAACCGTTAGGTTGGATTCTCCAATTGATTGATCTAGCTCACAACCTGTATTATTTCAATTATAAAGATAAAACAATATAATGCGGAAATTGAAATAACACAAACACCAGAAATTTTGTTAACAAGGAAACTGCAAATGCAGTAAAACCCCGGGACCTAGTCCAGATTGAACACACACTGTATTAAGCCGCTACAGACACTAGCCTACTCCAAGCTAACTTCAGACTGGACTGTAGTTGAACCCCAATCAGTCTCCCACTGATCCAAGGTACAGTTGTACTTCACGCCTCTGATCCCAGCAGGATACTGCACACTTGATTCCCTTAGCTGATCTCACCCACAACTAAGAGTTGCTACGACCCAAAATTGCAGGCTTTGACAATAAACAAATCTGTCTCACACAGACAAGTCTATCAAAGGATCAATCTGTCTCCCACAGAAAAACCCTAAAGTTTTTGTTTCGTCTATTGATAATAATCAAGGTGAACAGGAACCAATTGATAATTCGGTCTTATATTCCCGAAGAACAACCTAGATTAATCAATCACCTCACAACAATCTTAATCGTATGGTAGAGAAACAAGATGTTATGGAATCACAAACAATGAGACGAAGATGTTTGTGATTACTTTTTATATCTTGCCTATTGGAGATATCAAATATCAAGCCAATCAATCTGATTGTACCCGTACGATAGAAGATGCAAGATCAGATCACACAACTACGATAAAAGTAGTATCAGTATGGCTTCACAATCCTAATGACGTCTTTAAGTCGTTAACCTGGTTTTAGAAGAGGAAAACCAAAGGTTAAAGGAGAACCGACTCTAGTACGCAAACTAGTATCATATGTAAGGTGTGGGGATTAGTTTTGCACAATACTAGATGTCTCCTTTATATAGTCTTTCAAATCAGGGTTTTGCCTTGGTAACAAAGCAATCATTATTCATCGTTAGATGAAAACCTGATTTAAATTCAATATAATATTTCTTAACCGTTAGATCGAAAACTTAGCTTGTTATACACAAATGAACTGCACGCTTATAGGTTTGTTAACCATACCCAAACGTGTACATTGTTGGTTCAACAATAGTTAACCAAAATGTTAGCCATATGAGCATTTCATATCAACCATGTTCTTCTTCACCATAACTAGTCCAAATGACTCAAATGAACTAGTTAGAGAGTTGTTAAAGTGCAAGAAAATATTATGTAACTACACAAGACACAATTGAAGCAAAGATGATTTGATTCACTTGAATCGGTTCATGAAATTTTATAGCCACGGTTTGCAAACTGCATTCCTTAGTCTTTTTAAAGTTTAAGTTCAGAAATCATCTTCAGATATATAACCTTCTTAAGTTCGCACACTAGGTTCACGAACTTAAGCAACCGGACAGAGTTTACAAACTCCAGCAGAAATTCTCGGGATGAGAACTTCGCCGGTTCGCGTACTGGGTTCGCGGACTTATCTCACGCAAGTAGTTTGTACACTCCAGCAGAAAATTCTCGGGTTTGAGAACTTCGGCAGTTCGCAGACTGAGTTCGCGGACTTGGCACTTGCCATTCTTCCGATTCTCTTGATCAACAAAGTTCGAAAACTTTGGTTCAAGGAATATGACTCGTCAAAGAAATTTTTAAGATAAACTTGGTTCATGACTTTCGTCACTAGGTAAAGATAAACTTGGTCGAAGCGAAAAGCTTACCAACACATATTTTTAGATATAAATAGGCGAGGTATACTCGGCTCGAAATACCAAATGTGTATAATCTAAGTCTATATATATAACATACGACTTTTTGTCTCAAGAAGTAGGAGATAGAGTAGATAGACTTTTGAGTGACAGATAAGTTCAAGTCTTCACATACCTTTTTGTCGAGAAGTTCCACCGTTGCTTGAGTAGTTATTCTACTTGTATGATGAATCACCATGAAGTCCTTGAGCTCAACTACACTTTCTATCCTAGTCCGAGACTTAGCTATAATAGACTAGAAATCAAGACTTATAGTTTTGATCACTAACATTGACAAACATGCTTGAGATAGAAACGCATACTAAGTAGCTCCTATTCCACATGTCTAATCTTCAACATTCCTCTAAATCTTCGTCATTTCCAAGTACTCCAATGATCCCAAAGGTTGTAAGTTTATCATCACCGCTGTTGAAGATCCGTAGCTATAACAATGAGAAAGCATCGGTCTCGATCATTGTTATACAATGTCATAGTATTATTACACAGCGACAAAGTTCAATTGTATCACAACTTCAACAATAATACTATGGTGATATGTATCACTCCCCCTTAGTCAATACTCCATCTCACATGGAAACCACTCCCCCTTACATAATGACCCGAAGACCATATGTATTTGTAGTGTGAACTACATATTAATTCTCCCCCTTTTTGTCAATAAAATTGGCAAAGGTACAAGAACGGGATCATAATGAAATTTCCGTAAGAGACATTTCATGATTAAAAAGAAAGACACACATCATCTTATTTAGATACAATCATATAGCTGAAGCTAATAGCATTCATCAAGGAGTTTAAAGATACAAGATAACCCCTCAAAAATTTCACATCCGCACACCCCTCAAGATATGACCATTAAGCACAAGTTCAAGAGAACTCTCCTCTATTTGATGTCATTCCTGAAAGAACAGCAAGAGCGACCTTAATTTCGAAAGAAAAGAAGGATTTTATTGGACACCAAAAACCATAAGAATGATTTTTTATATCCAAAAACTCAATCAAATTAATCACAAGTACAACCCGTGACTAATTTAATCGGTATACGCAATCAAATCAAACACAAAAAGTGATCAATTCAATTGTTTGTGCTCAACATAAGAAAACTAATGGAGCAATAACTAAATAACCAAACAAGATGATTAATTTAGTTCAAAATTCTCAACATAAAGTACCTTACGGAACAACCAACAAAGCTAATCAAAAATAATTAACTTGGTTGTATCGTGCTCAACATAAGACACATTACAGAGCCTCACATTAATACATACGAATATGGATCAGGGATGATCAATACTGCGGAATACACAAGGATTCATTATATCTTCAATCATTATTTGCATAACAACAATAATAGATATAATCCTTGAAAACAAAAGATTTTAACCTATCTTCCATCAACATATTTGACAATATAGGCTTAACTTTTGTATTTGTCAAAAGTCCATTCATCCTTTTACCAGTACGTGAATACCGAACACGAACGACTTTACTTTTGACAAAGTATGGGACCTTCAAGTTCACGGACGCAAACATACATATCCCATAACAAGTTGAAATATAACAAATCATAAAGATTAATACTGCAAAAACATCATCCTCCAAATATTTTTAGAATCTTATACCAATAAACCTAAAAATAACACAAGAAGATGAAAAATAATAGCTATGTGTAGTCACAATCATTGCTATCAAGTACCAATTATTCTTCCAACTAAACCAAAAAGAAGACATACTAGGCAACAATAAATAACACTCAGTTTTTAATAACCAAAGAAACTAAGCCTTGTCAGCAACTAGAGATCGAATATGGGCGAGTTCATCAGTTGCCTTCTTTAGTTCATCTTTCAGAGAAACAAGATTTCTTGTTGCAATCCCAAGATGTTCTCATACTACTTCAAAGTCTTGAAGAAGATTTCCTACCAGTTGTGAAGACATCTGAACTGGTAGGTTGTTTTCATGATCAACTGCATGAAAGCATGATATGGAGACATCAATCAACTCACTGGTTTTGCCCGGTTCAACTTCAACAATCTTGTTCCTCCCTTCCATTGTGCAAAAAAATTCAATAGAATCTTCTGACCTTATGGAACCCAATATTTATAAGGTATTCCAAAAACCCTAGGAACCATGGAGTTTGTGTGGGTCTGGTACGTGTACTTGCGGTCAAAACACATGTGACGCCAAAGAAGAGAAAGAAGCAAAGAGATACAAGAGAGTGTTGTCAAGTGGCAAACACTAGGTGAAGGGATGAAGAAAAAAAACTTTAAGCAACAACTTAATACACTCCTGCTAGTTTTCTCAAGATGAGCATCTTGAGAACAAAGAGCATACCTCTTTGTTAAAAGAAGGATGCAACCTTATGCAGTCATGGTGTACTAAGATGAGCATCTTGCTCATCAATATTCACTCCTCCTCTTCCTTTATCAAGGATATTCAGAAAAACATTACTAGTCATAATTGAAGGAGTTTTATCAAGAAAAAGGTTAGAAGTACCTGAGTCAACTGTTTTCCATGTTTTCTTGATGCTCCGTTTGAGTCTGTTTACACTGATTTTTAGATCCGAGACTCGATTGTTGATATGTAAGAAGTCTGGAGCGGAAGTTTTGGATTTGCAGCTTTCTTCAGGGCGAGATGAGGAATTCAACTTTTCTTTCTTTCTCTTATGCCTTTTTCTTCTTGAAGAGTCAGTTACCCTTTCGCCACTCTTCCTTCTTCCATTGTAGGCATTTTTTGTTTTCAACATACAATTAAGAAAGGACTTATCACAGTGCTTTCCTTGAGTGTTTAAAATGCCTTTTCCAACTATGTGTGAAACATGTTTCATGACTTCTTTAGACATGCAAGTAAGAATGTTGTGAAGCTTTTCATTCCTCAACCGATAACGACATCTTTGCTCAGAATGTCCTTTATTCCCGCAGTAATAGCAGTTAAAGGAATTATTTTTAACAGTTCTCTTTTGAGCAGATTTAGAAGGAGCGGAATTCTTGTTTTTGGGACCATTGCAAGCTGCCAAAGTTTTTTCACATGGAGAATCATCACTAGCTTTAACAAAGTTGATCTTACTAGTTTTTGGAGCGTCTATTCTTTTATAGACCAGACCACGTGTATCACGGTGTTCTTTACATGCTCCAATCATAGAAGACAATTTTGTAGAGAAAGAATTGAATCTACTCAGATTCTCTTCCACTGATTTTACTTTGTTAAGAGCAGCTGCAAGCTCAGTCTCCAAGGATTTTTCTTTAGTGAGAAGACTGCGCTCTTTGTCGCTAAAATGCTTTTGTTGAGAGTCATATCTTGCTTCAGTTTCTGCAAGTATTTCTTTCAACATGAAGAGATTTCGAAAAAGATTGTCACATTCAGATTTTTTTGTGCGTACATCTTCTTCACGATCTTTAACGATATATTGTAAGAGTTTATATCCACCATCATATCCTTTAAAGAGTTTTCTCAGCTTTCTTTTTTCTTGACAAAGAGGACCCATGTATTTACTCAAGCAGGTTGTTGACTTCTTTTCTTTCAAGGCACGATCAAACAACTTGATATATTGAGAGACTTCCTTATCAACACTTTGTCCTTCTTCTGAATCACTATCATCAGAAAGATCATCCAAATGTTCCTCAAGAGATTTTTTCCAGTCGAAAGTAGATTCAGTCAGTGGACAAGTCTTTGAGTTTTTCTCAGAAGTTTCAACTCTTTGAGACTCACGTGAGTAGCTCTGAACTGGTGTTGCGTTATCAGAGATGTACTTATCGTCCATAGAGTCAAATCGCTACAAAAACAGACTTGTAAGGTCTTAAACGTGTTTGCCTGCTCTGATACCAATTCAAAAAGCGGGGGTCTAACACCACCACCCAATATTTCGCTTAGTAATCTGTATGGACAAACTCGAATATACTTTTAAGAGAATCAACAAGACTCAATCAATTAAAAGTATATCAACGAGTTTATATCTCTCTCTTGATTTGATTTCCTCAAACAGAAACTGCGAGTACTAATCAAATACAAGGAATAACTTGGATGATACCAAAGACCAATATCCAAGTGTCAATCAATATCAATCAATAACCGTTAGGTTGGATTCTCCAATTGATTGATCTAGCTCATAACTTGTATTATTTCAATTATAAAGATAAAACAATATAATGCGGAAATTGAAATAACACAAACACCAGAAATTTTGTTAACAAGGAAACCGCAAATGCAGAAAACCCAGGGACCTAGTCCAGATTGAACACACACTGTATTAAGCCGCTACAGACACTAGCCTACTCTAAGCTAACTTCGGACTGGACTGTAGTTGAACCCCATTCAGTCTCTCACTGATCCAAGGTACAGTTGTACTCCCTACACCTCTGATCCCAGCAGGATACTGCGCACTTGATTCCCTTAGCTGATCTCACCCACAAATAAGAGTTGCTACGACCCAAAATCGCAGGCTTTGACAATAAAAAAATCTATCTCACACAGACAAGTCTATCAAAGGATCAATCTGTCTCCTACAGAAAAATCCTAAAGTTTTTGTTCCGTCTTTTGATAATAATCAAGGTGAACATGAACCAATTGATAATCCGGTCTTATATTCCCGAAGAACATCCTAGATTAATCAATCACCTCACAAGAATATTAATCGTATGGTAGCGAAATAAGATGTTGTGGAATCACAAACAATGAGATGAAGATGTTTGTGATTACTTTTTATATCTTGCCTATCGGAGATATCAAATCTCAAGCCAATCAATCTGATTGTACTCGTGTAATAGAATATTCAAGATCAGATCACACAACTACGATAAAAGTAGTATCGGCCTGGCTTTACAATGCCAATGAAGTCTTTAAGTCGTTAACCTGGTATTAGAAGAAGAAAACCAAAGGTTAAAGGAGAACCGACTCTAGTACACAAACTAGTATCATACGTAAGGTGTGGGGATTAGTTTTGCACAATACTAGATGTCTCCTTTATATAGTCTTTAAAATCAGGGTTTTGCCTTGGTAACAAAGAAATCAATATTCACCGTTAGATGAAAACCTGATTTAGATTCAAGATAATATTTCTTAGCCGTTAGATCGAAAACTTAGCTTGTTGTACACAAATGAACTGCACGCTTCTAGGTTTGTTAACCATACCTAAACGTGTACATTGTTGGTTCAACAATAGTTAACCAAAATGTTAGCCATATGAGCATTTCATATCAACCATGTTCTTCTTCACCGTAACTAGTTCAAATGACTCAAATGAACTAGTTAGAGAGTTGTTCAAGTGCAAGGAAATATCATGTAACTACACAAGACACAATTGAAGCAAAGATGATTTGATTAACTTGAATCGGTTCATGAAATTTTATAGCCATGGTTTGTAAACTGCATTCCTTAGTCTTTTTAAAGTTTAAGTTCAGAAATCATCTTCAGATATATAACCTTCTTAAGTTCGCACACTAGGTTCGCGGACTTAAGCAACCAGACAGAGGTTACGAACTCCAGCAGAAATTCTCGGGATGAAAACTTCGCCAGTTCGCGGACTCGGTTATCGGGCTTAGCTCACGTAAGTAGTTTGTCAACTCCAGCAGAAATTCTCGGGTTTGAGAACTTCGACAGTTCGCGGACTTGGCAGTTGCCATTCTTCTTGTTCTCTTGATCAACAAAGTTCGAAAACTTTGGTTCAAGGAATAAGACTTATACATAAATGTGTTTCCACAATAATGCTTATGTCCATCATTGGTTATGTAATCTAAACTCTAATTTCAATCATTGAAACATTCTTAGAGGACGTTATATAGTTGTTACACCATTTCTCGTCAAAGAAATTTTCAAGATGATTGAAACATATCATGACTTTCGTCACTAGGTAAAGATAAACTTGGTCGAAGTGAAAAGCTTACCAACACATATTTCGAGATATAGATTGGCGAGGTATACTCGGCTCGAAATACCAAATGTGTATAATCTAAGTCTATATATATAGCATACGACTTTTTGTTTCAAGAAGTAGGAGATAGAGTAGTTAGACTTTTGAGTGACACATAAGTTCAAGTCTTCACATACCTTTTTGTCTAGAAGTTCCACCGGTTCCTTGAGTAGTTATTCTACTTGTATGATGAATCTCCATGAAGTCTTTGAGCTCAACTACACTTTCTATCCTAGTCCGAGACTTAGCTATAATAGACTAGAAATCAAGACTTATAGTTTTGATCACTAACATTGACAAACATGCTTGAGATAGCACCGCATGCGAGTTTGACCGAGCAATGCTCTAACAAAAACCATAAAGATTAATACTGCAAAAATCATCTTTCAAACAAATTTAGAATTTAAACCAATAAATCTAAAAACATGAAGATGAAAACGTTGGACAAAACTATGTGTAATCACAATAATGGCTATTCCAAACTCTAGTTATTCTTCTAAACAAAACAAGAAAAATAGAATATTTACTAGGAAAACAAAGAAGAAATCAACAAGCTAAGGAACAAAAGCAGACTCCAGTGCCATGGCCGAACACGAACTAAGGTCAAATAGACAGTTCAGGATCCTCACGATTCTTGGCGTCTTTGAGCTTGTGATTAGCAGCATCCATTGCATCTTCAAAGAAGAGATTCTCTTTATGAAGATCATTGATGTGCGATTTTATGAGACCAAGGTCAGTTGAAACCTTTTTCAACTCAATTTTCAACACATCAAGACTTTTCAGAGTATCAACGAGCTACAGTTTTGCTTCCTCAAAATACTTAAGAAAGTCATGGACCACTTCAGCAGAAATCATATCATCCTTCTCAACATTCTCATGAGTATATGCATAGCAACACGATGCATTGAGATGATTTTCATCTACAAGGGTTCTTTTCTTCCTCCCTTCGGATTCAAAACCAATACCTTTTTTAAGAAATCCTTTAGCAAAACCACACGATTGTGAAGAGGACGACATTCTTGATGAACCAAAATAACCTAGAGTACGCAAACGTGACTCAGAGGTTTGGTATTTATATGGTTTCTTAGGGAAGAAGACCTTTAGGGTTTGCAAACCGTTGACTCGTGATGGTAACCCGTGTACACATACGAATACAACATGGCCCATAAGGAATAAAACAACAAAAAAACTTTTGCTACATGAGAATTCATAAATGGCTCAATAAATTCCTTACTATAGGAGTAATTTAGAGCACAAGTGTAGCAGTCCATAAAGTTGCAAAAGAATTGCATAAAGAGAGAAACGATACTAGACAACACAAATACTTCTTAGGCAATATTGTATGCAAACACTAGTTTAGCTATAAACGATAAGAGGATAGCTCAACTAAGCACCAAGTTGCCATAGTATACCTGATTTTTACACATCTTGCTCAACAGGATTTTTATGAGCAAGTTCTTAACCCTTGTGATTAATTAGCACAAGTATGAGCTCTAAGCTCATTAAAAGAACTGTGTTTATGATCGAGTCTCTTTTTCCTTCTGAGTCTAGAAAGAAATCCCTTTTTATGTGAGAAATTATCATAAAACTTACTGTCATCAAAATACGAGACATAGTTAGAGTTCTTACCAGAATAATTTTGACTTGAGGAGGATGACAACCTGTCGACAATTTCTTTATATCCTTCAGTTATCTCCATCAGGTTATTTCTCATATCATCAATTTTTCTTATTTCTTCTGGAATTTCGTTCACATTAAGGGAAATGTTATTTCCAGAGGAAACGACATGATCTTTCCTTGGACGATTCTTGTTAAGACTTTTATTCTGCTTTAGAGCATTTGAGGAACTCATTGAACTGACCTTCTTGGTAACATACACATGGTAAGTACGAAAACCAACTGGTTTAGACATACGAACGTCAGTTACACCTTTGAGAATTAAGTCTAAGGTGTGTTGAAGTTGAACCAAGGAGGTTTTATTCAACCTAGAGTTTCTCTTTTGTTTAGCAGAGCCTTTTGCATCGCAAAAGAGGCATACTTTCTAATCACAAGAGTGATTAGACAAGATAGTCTTAAAAACCTCGTTAGGAGATTTATTCCTTCCATGTGATGTGGAACATCCTTGATCAATTGGAAATTCAGACACATTCTTTTTAAAAGGAAGGAATTCCAATTTTACTTCTGGAGCTGGAAGGTTTTCAGGCGTAGCAGAAGTGCTTGGTATATTAGACTGCTTAGAGCATCCTTGAATAGAGAGTTTACTCAAGCGATGTTCAATTTCCAAAGCATCCTTTTTGAGGCTAGACTCAAGAGTCATACATGAAGAATGATCTTCAGTATTTTCTTTGAATTTGCAGTCTCTTATTACACCAATCAGAACATCGACATGGTGTTTTAACCGATTAAAATTATCAACTTGGATTCTAGCAAGATTTAGAATCAAGACACTTTCTTCAGCTGTTTCCCGTTCATTTAGAGAGATAGACTCTTTTGAAGGGTAATCGGAAATACTCATGTCGGAGCCTGTCTGTCTTGTTGGAACACATGGTTCGTCTATATTCGAGATTGAAGAATCTTTCTCTTTAATAGAATTAGACAAGACAAAGCCTTTATTTCTGGTGATGCGTTTATCAGAGATACTATCGTACATCCTCAGATCGCTAAAAACACAGACTTGTAAGGTCTTGAATGTGTTTTCCTGCTCTGATACCAATTGAAAAAGCGGGGGTACAACAACCACACCCAATATTTCGCTTAGCAATCTGTATGGACAAACTCCAATATACTTTCTAGAGAATCAACTAGACAGTCAGACTCAATCTAGATAAAAAGTATATCAAAGAGTTTATATCTCAATCTCTCGATTTGATATATACTCACTACACCATTTTAAGGGATTTGCAACGGCGCTGGTGCCGTTGCGAATTTTCTGTTGCTAATCCACGTTGCTAATTTTGCGCAACTTAAAAACTGTTGCGAATTTTGCAACCGCACACCTAAGGTTGCGAATTGCAACTGCCCTGTGTTCAAGGGTGTGAAGCGCGTGTGTGGTCACGAACACTAGAACTGATAAACACGCCCCAGTCAAACTTTGGTCAAGCCTTCTTCTTTTTTTTCCACCCTTAATCCCAATCAAGCATATACTCCTGCCTCATCGATTCCTGCCTCATCGACTTTCGTTTCATTTTTTGTTCTCCAGCCACAGTTTTCATCTCCTCTCCGCAGCTCTGAAGAACTTCATCTCTCTTTCGTCTCTTTCAATCTAAAACCACAGAAATCAACAAGGTTTCCTTCGCTTAATCGTTTTGTTTCAGTTTTTAGGCTTCAGAGATTTTGTGATTTTAAAGATTTTGATTTTTAGGGTTTCAGCAGTGAATCAATTTTTTTTCATTTAGTTTATCGATTTTAGGGTTTCATCTGTGGATCTTCTAGTTTCGATTTCAAGGGTTTTGATTTCAGTTTTTCGAATTTCAGTTTTTCTATTTTTTGAACTCACAAATACAAGGATGAACCAATTAAGGAGAAGGTGATGAATTGAGCCGGTGTTGTGTAAGAAGAGTTAGAGTAATCATTGAATAGAAGGTGATGGTGATGATGAGTTGCAGTTGGTTAAAATTGGAGCTCGAGTTTGATTCAAGCAGTCTGTTTAATGAATCTGTAAAGGAGATCCAGAGGAATTAGGGTGGTACTGATAATGCAAGAACTGCAATTTGGGTTTGAGTTGAACTCAAGAATTGATGGTGGTGATTCTGTTGTTTTGAAGAAGAAATTGAGAAATTCAAAATTAGGGTTTCTTGTTCTTCCCCAATTCTTCAAAGCTGTTATGAATTCTTGATGTTATGTAGGTGAGATCTGGTGGCGAAATTGCAGTAGCACAAGACCTAGAAGAGTTCTGAGACATTGAAGTTACGGTTTGATGCAGGGAATGTATAGATTGTGGTATAGGCTTGTGATAGAGGATGGGTTTCTGTTGGTGGTGCTTGAGGTGTTGAGAAGATGTTGGATGAGCTGATCCTGTGTTAGATGTTGATTGTGCTAGATGGGAACTGCTGGTGGTATGTGAGGTTAAGCTGATGGCAGGTTATGGCATTGCAGGTGATGATGATGGAGTTTTTGGTGTTGATTGCCTGCATTGTTTTAGGCATGGGTTCTGGTGGAGTGGCAGCTAAGTGGTGGTTATGGATTGCAGTTGAAGCTACAAGATCGCAGTAGTCATCTGGAGAATGGTTTGCAAAAAGCTGAGTAATACTAGTAGATTATGACTGTAGATTGTAGTGTTTTGATATATTCTTTGAGAACTTACATGTTTAAGCATCTAACAGGAGGGATCGAGACTGGTTCTATTACTGAATTATATGGTGAATTTTGCCCTGAAAGACTCAGCTGTGTCACACTCTATGCGTCACTTGTCAAGTAAGATTTTATCGTGTTTTCGTTGCATTGTTCTATTAAAAAGTTCACCTATCTAGAGCTTTATAACTGGCTTGAGAACCCTGAGTTGATTAAATAAATGAATTAGATTAGTTTATGGAGATTTTTTTTCTTTTCAAAGCTTATTAATCCAGTCATTTGTATTTGGGGTACAAGACTACATTTTCAGCTTCCACTGGATCAAGGGGGTGGTGAAGGAAAAGCAATGTACATCGACACCGAAGGCATTTTCAGGACACAGAGACTCTTACAGATTAAGGAAGTACTTACTCAGCATCCGACCAAGACAGCTTGATATTCGTGTGGCTATAGGTTATGCACTTGATATTGCTCGCCCATGGAGTGTTTATTGCCAATGGAGTAATACACAGAGATCTGAAACCTGGTAAGTTGTGGAATACTTGAGTTGTGCAGCAATTACTTTGTATTTATGTGCTGGAGTCTTATCTATTCTTTGCAGCGTTCTTAATGTTAAGACTTCTGGATGTATCATTCTTTTGCATTCTGTAGTGTATAAATTCTTAAACATTTATACCGGTGGCATGTAGGTTCCACCTACCTCAGTTGTTGCGATGTGTTATGACCATGAGTTTGGAGGTACAAGTTTTAGGTACATGGAATATCTATGCCCAAGCTTATATGGATGTTGATTCTTTTGCTTTGGTACACTAATTTGTCATTTAATTTTCTTAGTAATTTGGTGTTTGTCGATTTGAGCCTGAGATATGGAATGTATTGGTAATTATCAGTACATGTAAGAGCAAATTTTAATTTTGTCATGCTTTCCCGTGTTAAAGAATAACAACTAAATGCTCATGATGCAGATAATCTCTTACTTACAGCAAATCAAAAGTCTGTGAAGCTTGCTGATTTTGGTCTTTCTAGAGAAGAGTGGGTGACTGAGATGATGACTGCAGAAACCGTAACTTATCGGCGGATTGCTCCTTAGGTTCTCACTCTTGACCCTTTAGCTTATATTTTTTTTTCTAGAATTCTAGTTCAATAAAGAAAATACATAAAGAAAATGATGTGTAAAGAGGATTGTTTGTAAACAAACCCAGCAAGAGTCACCTGGGCAATGATCACTTGGAAAATAGGAAAGAAAAGTCGAACATAAATCAAAACTACAGACGCCAAGATTGTTTCCATTTATCTTTTTTCTTTTCATAAGTTTTTTTTACCAGCAATTAGCATGTGTTTGCAGTTATACAACACCGTGACATTGCGGCAGAGGGAGAAGAAACATTACAATAACAAGGTTTTGATATCTACAGCTTCGGTATCGTTCTATTTGATTTATTGACTAATCGGATGCCATTTGAGAGCATGTCCAATGTGCAGGCTGCTTATGCCGCTGCATTCAAGGCGAGGCGGTGCCCTTCCCTGCATATGTCCTGGATTTCTTACATTCTCTGCCTATTTTGCGGAAGTGACTGGCTTTAATATTCCTCAATTTCAATTTTCTTTCTGAGGATATACCACCTTATGAATGGATTAGAGAACCTGACCTGGTTATGCTTCATTTTCATGCAGATGTCATTGTACACAGATTGCTTGCTGCAGCTCTGGGGATTTATAAGCTTCCACCAATACTCCAAGATATACCTCGACTTACTAGCATTTCTGACAGTAAGTACAATTTGCAAACTCGCTGATCTCTTGTAGGCAAGCGGAATCGGTATGCTCTCTCAATCTTTATCGCTCTCTCAATGAATGACTCAATTGTAAATTTCATCTTGGCAGGCCAACAGATACTGAAGCAAGAATAATGAAGATAAGATCCAATGGATTTATTGTATCTGTGCCCAAGTATGCCTTCTATCTTGCTGCGGCTCTTCTCTAATCATTTACACCTGAAGCCACCAACTGTAGTTAACAGATGGTACACCATTAACTGTATATGAACATCTAATTTCTAGTTTGTATTTGAGAATGAGCTTGGATCTAATTTTTAACTGTATGAACTTGATTCTTGAGAATTTATATAAAATTTTGTGAATCTTTTCTTTGCTGAATCCATCTTCCGTGGCTTAGGATGAAGCCGTGGCTTCATTCTGAGCCTCTTTTGTTCTGTTCCTAAAACATTTAGCAACGGCTTCTCATGTTGCGAATAACAACGTAGCAACGGCAGCGGCGGTTGCGAATCCCCGTTGCTGACCAAGAGTCGCAAAGAAGCTCAGGCCGTTGCAAAAAATGCAAAACCGTGTTTTGCAACAGAGATCTGTCGTTGCGAACCCAGTCAGCAACAGCTATAATGCGTTGCTAATACTTAAAAATGGTGTAATGACTTAAGCAAATAGAGATCTGCGAGTCTTTATCAAATACCAGAGAGATAACTAGGATGGTACCAAAGACCAATATCCAAGTGTCAATCAATTTAAATCAACAACCAAAAGGTCGGATATTCTAATTGATTGAACAATGCACAACCTGTGATATTTCAATTATATAACAAAATATAATGCGGAAAAGAAATAACACGGACACCAGAAATTTGTTAACGAGGAAACCGCAAATGCATAAAAATCCCGGGACCTAGTCCAGATTGAACACACACTGTATTAAGCGGCTACAGACACTAGCCTACTCCAAATTAACTTCGGTCTGGACTGTAGTTGAACCCCAATCAATCTCACACTGATCCAAGGTACAATTATGCTCCTAAGTCTCTGATCCCAACAGGATGCTACGTACTTGATTCCCTTAGCTGATCCAAAGTCTAAGACTTTAATAAACAAATCTGTATCACACAGAAAAGTCAACGGTAATAGATAAATCCGTCTCCCACGAATATACCTACGAGTTTTGTTACGTCTTTTGATAAATCAAGGTGAACAAGAACCAATTGATAAACCGGACTTATATTCCCGAAGAACAACCTAGTATTATCAATCACCTCACAATAATCCTAATCGACGCAGCGGAAAAAGATATCGTGGAATCACAAATGATGAGACAAAGTGTTTGTGATTACTTTTATATCTTGCCTATCGGAGATATCAATCTCAATCCAATTATTACAATTGTACTCGTACGATAGAAACAACAAGATCAGATCACACAACTACGAGAAAGTAGTATCGTCCTGGCTTCATAATCCCAATGAAGTCTTTAAGTCGTTAACCTGGTTTAGAAGAAGAAACCAAAGGTTAAAGTAGAATCAACTCTATCTTAGCACAACTAGTATCACACAGAAGGTGTGGGGATTAGGTTTCCCAGTTGCTAGAGTTCTCCCTTATATAGTCTTTCAAATCAGGGTTTGCAATTAATATTAGCTTGGTAACAAAGCATTCAATATTCATCGTTAAATGAAAACCTGATTAGATTCAAGATAATATCTTCCAAGCGTTAGATCGAAAACTAGCTTGTTACACACAAATGAAATGCACGTTTCTAGGCTTGTGTAACCGTACCCAAACTTGTACATTTGTTGGTTCAACAATAGTCAACCAAATGGTTAGCCATATGATCACTTTCATATCAACCATATTCTTCTTCACCATAACTAGTTCAAGTGACTCAAATGAACTAGTTAGAGAGTTGTTAAATTGCAAGGAAATCTTATGTAACTATACAAGACACAATCGAAGCAAAAACAATTTGATTCACTCGAATCGGTTCATGAACTATATAGCCACGGTTTGCAATTTTCATTCCTTAGTTTATATAAGAATAAGTTCACAAACATCGTTTTTAGATATAACCTACTCAAGTTCACGGACTTAAGTTCACGGAAGGAGTTCACAACTCCAGCAGAAATTCTCGGGTCGAGAACTTCCGCCAGTTCGCGGACTTGGCTCACGCCACATTCCGTTTCTCTTGATCAGCAAAGTTCGCAAACTTCGGTTCAAGGAATAAGGACTTATACATATATGTGTTTCCACAATAATGCTTATATCCTCCAATGGTTATATAATCTAAACTCTCATTTCAATCATTGGAACATTCTTAGAGGACGTTGATATTCTATAGTTGTTATTCACAAACTATTTTTCGTCAAAGTAAGCAATTTCCAAAATGATTGAAACTTGTCATGACTTTCGTCACTAGGTAAAGATGAACTTGGTTAAAGCGAAAGCTTACCAACACATATTTCGAGAAATATATAGGCGAGATAAACTCGGCTCGAAATAGCAAATGTGTATAATCTAAGTCTATATAGAAAAACAACTTTTGTCTCAAGATAGGATATAAATAGACTTTTGAGTGATAGATAAGTTCAAGTCTCCACATACCTTTTAGTCGATGAAGATCCACCGGTTCCTTGAGTAGTCCTTCGTCTTGTATGATGATTGCCATGGAGTTCTTGAGCTCAACTACACTTTCTATCCTAATCCGAGACCTTAGCTATAGTAGACTAGAAATCAAGACTTATAGTTTTGATCACTAACATTGACAAACATGCTTGAGATAACAACGCATGCGAGTTCGACCGAGCAATGCTCTAACAGATTGTATGCCAACCAATCATGTATGTCGATATTACTCTGCAGAGGGGTCTACAACCACCATCATTTATTTCAGTAGCTACTGTAAATGAATATTCGACAATCATAAGTTTATTATGACCCAACACAATTCTCTGGTATATACATACTTTGAAAAATTCAAATTTTACTGGTACCAGTTCCCGCGGGCATTATAATCTCCTCCTCGTCAAATGAGGAGATATTAATTTTGAGATTGTGAATCATATTATGATAGACTCTATCGGAGCACTATCTGTAGCATGTAGCAAAATGCTACATTTTTCCTAAAAGTGATTGGATTTGACTTTTCAAACGACATTAGCTTATGGAAAAGCTAAATGAGATAATTTCACGCCTATTATTTAATGGCAGCATTTATCAATTTGATTTAATGGGAGAGAAATTGATATAACTTTAGTTAATTAACACTAGCTTTGATAGTGTATATAGTCTCCCCTGATTATGGCGAAAATAATTGTATCTCATAACACGAAATCAAGTTTCGTAAAGTATTATCCGATTAATTCGAGGACATATACTTAGAATAATTTCTGGATTTTAACAATACCAGGTTGGACAGTAGATACTGAATCCAAGAATCATTAAAAATTATCCGAGAACTGTAATCCACTTGATATACAAATAAAATATGCAAATAAATCTCTAAAATAATTCCATGACCTCAACAACATGAGATTGTGGACACTTTATTTTTCAAAAGAAATTAAATTCAAGATCAATATAGTCACTACAAGGACTAATAATATTGGCTAACAAGCCGGGTGCGCACCCACTGATCTTTTATGTCCTACCATATTTCAACATCAAATTGAACGGTATCAATTTAAGAGATTAGTATTAAAAAGAAGAAAAATTTGCTCAATATCCCTCAGGAATGCAGCAATTCCTTGTTTCATCGGTGTTTGCAATTTAGAATACCGTAATAACGATATTTTGTCCCTTTAGGATCAATAGGGAAAAACCAAATCTAGTTGGTTTATATGTTTCTTTTAAAAAAAAATAAAAAATAAAAAAATAAAGAAATCATCATCTCTATTCTTTGTAGATAAATATTTACTTAGTGGTTGATTAACGATGATTTCTTATAGGGAATAATAGAAACCAATCAATATTTCTGGAATGGAACCATACTGGCCTAAAAATAATTTTGACCGCCATTTAGCCTGCTCCTAGTATTGACGGAGGAGAGAAAACCAATATCGATTGGTTTATACGAATACAAAAATCGTTTCAATGACCACGGAAAAAAGAATGTTGTTTTAGTCATTACATACGGAAAATCCATTTTATGGCTAAAGATAGTTTCTTGTAAAAGAATAGAAACAATATATAAAAATTACACGATCTTTCTCCACTGGAAGAAGATACCAAATTTAATTGGCCGTAAGTTTTTCGACCATGCATGTGATTAATTACCGTAAAGGTATTTCAATTGCGACAATTAATACCAATTTTGATGATTATAGTTTCTTTAGAAGGATAGAAACTATAACCCATCTATCGACGGATTTTCTTTTTCCTTCTCTATGAAAAATAAGAGAAGAAAAGAAAATCAAACTTGTTTTACAAAGTTAATTACCTAAACCCCAAAAATATAGACGATGTGTCTTTTCCTCTTTTTAGGGGTTAACCAATGGATTTTAATTGCACTTGGGAAAAAATAGAGAATGGGTATAATCATATTCTCATGAATGTGAAGATATAAAATCCGTATATAAGGAATACACCACGATGCATAAGGGGGAAAAGAAAAAATCATCACCCCTTAATGTTGATCAGCAAATAGAAAAAGGGAATATAATATTTGATCAACTAATTAATAAAACAATGTAAGAACATAGAATAAGAAATCTACTTTTATAACGACGAGTTTGTTGTCAAATCTATGCTCAATCCACCTAAAACAAAACAGAATATAAGGACAAAACAAGAGTTAGCTAGCGGTCCACCACTAGATACAAAGTTGATAAAACACCAAAGTCAAAGGTTAAAAAATATCCCTCTGTATCGTGTTTTGAAAGCTTAATCCAGATGAGCAATTCTCTTGGCGATCAACATGCCTAATTGTAGAGTGTGTGATTAGCTAATAGAGCAACGTACCTGATAACGTATTGTAATATAGAGAAAGAGGGAAGGAGACACAAAGCAGAGGGGAAGAATAAGGGAGAAATTCTATTCATTAGTATTATAGAAAAATATTAGATCCTCTACTTATAAGGTTAGATGCAAGGACATCCCAATAATAAACGAGATTTGCCCTAGATATGAAAGATTCCTAAGGAAAACCAATCCTTATGGAGTTCCGAGGCAGAGAATGTAAGAGAGTAGGAAAAACCTCACTCCGGCAACTCGAATCGATGGAAACATTGAAAGAGCGACAAAAGTAGAGGCCATCGCTCTGAAGATTGGCTAGAAAGAAGTTTTCCGGTCGGTTGTACGGGCAACTAATGATTTCTAGTACAAGGAATGTTAGGACAAATAGTGATTAATGCACGGAGAGAGTACTGAAAGCGATGTGTCAATCACTTCTATAGAAAACTCTACTACTAGTCAAAAACATTTAGTTTGCTGAGTTCAGCAGAGAAAAGTAGGAGAAATCGTACTTGGTTGGACTCTTGTTGTTCGTCAGACTTGGTCCTTTCAGGGACATGAAGGATCCTGAGGAATCGGACGGTAGCAGGTACGAGCACGCAGGAAGGAGTAACGGATTCAGGGCAGCAGAACGGCTGACAACAACAGCCGGAAGAGTCCCGAGCCCCAGGTGGAGGAATGACAGCTGTCGACGAGGAAGTGGATCTGGGCAGAGATGACGATCTTCCCCCGAGAAGGTTGCACATCAACCCGAGTCAGATGAAGCCCAAGAATATGAGGGATGGGATGACTGCATCCGACACAGAAGATGACGAGGAAGCGCTGATGATGCGAGAGGACCGTAGACGGGCCCGACAACATGCAGAATACCGACACGCTTTGGATCAAGAAGAGGAGAGACTTAGGAAAGTGCGCTTGGGAAGAAACGACACGACCCGAGACATTCCCCCTGTGCCACCTCCAGTAGCATCCCCAGTCGCGCCTCCAACAACACCACCAGCTGCACCACCAACGGCGGCAGGGAATCATGTGAACGGTTACTCGAGCTATGAGAGCACCGACCCCACATTGATGGCAATCCTTGCGAACCAAAGAAGGAAAGAATAAATGATGAGAGAATTACTAAGAAGAAATATGGCTTTAGAGCACGAGAATTACCAACTCCGAAATCAGAGATCTAGATCACGAGGATCCTCGAGTCAGGGAGCCTCAAGTAATCATACCCGATCAGGGTATACTCGAACTCCAACACCCAGCCGAGAGCGCGTACCCGACCACATCCGCACGAGAGGTGGATATAGTCCTCCCGAGGATTCTTCAACCGATGAAGAGGTAAACAATGAGAGATCCAACACATCGACTAAAGCTAAGCTCGAACAGCTCGAACAAATGGTTAAGAAGCTGGCGGGAGATGGGGAAGACGACAAGTAGCATAGGTGGTTAGTGAAGCAAAAAATACCCCTTTTACCCGAGAACTAGAACGAACCCCCTTTCCCCCAAAATGTACACTCCCCACGTTTCCTACCAGATTCGACGGCACTGGTGACGCAGGAGAGCACATTAAAATATATGGCATGTCTCTGCTACAATGGAAGAACACGGAGGTGGTCATGTGCAACTTTTTTCCAGCTAGCTTGGAAGGAGAGGCGAGGAACTGGTTCTATACCCTACCCGACGAGTCTATAGGAAGTTATGAAGTCTTGGTGGAGACATTCCTGAAAACCTACATGCACAACAGCATTGCTAGGCCAAGGATAAATAAATTGTTTACCTTGGCTCGGAGGTTCAGAGAGCCCTTGAGATCGTTGACGGACAGGTAGGGAAAACTATGCACCGATATCGGGAAGGTGCCTGTCGACCAACAAATCTTCGGGTTCGAAAATTCTTTAGGAAAGTCCAACCCTCTCTGGATAGCCATGTATACCGAAAAGCCGCAAACGCTGAAGGAAATAAGGAAGATGCAAGAGCACTATATTGCACTAGAAGAAATACAAGAAGGGCGCATGACAGGGGAGTCCAGGAAGCCAGCACAGCTGCAGAAACGACCCCTCAGGAGATCTCTAAACGATCCGAAAATAGGCCCGTACCACCACAGCAAGTCACAAGCAGGAAAGAGTGGGTCGATAAAGGAAAGAAACCACGCCACGAGACGAGAACATACACACCTATGAACGCACCACTGAAAGAAATCTTTAAGGAGGTCGAAAAGAGAAATGATATCCGATACCCAAATACTATAGGGATACAGTTTGACGAGACAAGAAACCACCCCGAGTTCTGTCAATACCATCAGTACCGAGGACACTCGACCAACAATTGTCGGGAGATAAACGATATAGTTCAACATTTGATCCGATATGGATACCTAAGGCACTTTGTCAAACAAACAGCGCCTGCCCCGCCCTATTGCACCCGACGTCCTTGTGCATCAAGAAAGGATTGATCGGGGAACCTAGTTCGTTAACACTATCTCACATTCAACAACTCAGGGATTCGATTTGGAAATTGGCATCACATCAAGAATTCACAAAAGGGATCGTACGGGAAAGAAGATTTTTTAGCATGGCCAAAACTTTATCCATGGAGGCCTGGATGATGCAACTGATCACCTTATCGGCAAAAGACGTCATGATGAATGACCAAGCACATGGGGATCCACTAGTCATTACCCTACTCATCGAAGAATGGGGAGTCAAAAGGATATTAGTATACAGTGGGAGTTCTGTCGAGGTCCTCTTTCACGACACTTTCAAAAGAATGGAGTTGTCCGAAGACATCTTAATTCCCTCAACTTATCGAATCTACGGCTTCAATGGGACGGTGACCATACCAAAGAGGGAAGTAACACTTAGAATCTCGGACGGAGAAGGTTACCTCGAAACCCTCACCAAATTTTGCATCGTAACGAGGCGATTGTAGGGAGACCTTGGATCGCAGGCATCAAAGGGGTAGCTTCTTCTTATCACCAGAGGTTAAGATTTCCCACTTACAGAGGAGTTGTTGAAGTGGTAGGCGATCCTCAGGCTGCGAGACAATGCATGCAACTAGACATTCAAAAAAATGAGGATAGACGGGCTAGGCAGCGCCGAGAAAAGAACAAAGCTAAGGAAGTCAAGGCCGGGGATGAATTGGAAAAGGCGATTTCACAAGCAGTCATGGCCTATGAAGCTAGTGAGAAAGAGACCTTATAGCAATCAAAGGAGGCGGCACCGATCAAAGAGACAAAACTAAACTTCTCGGCTCTAGAATATACTCGGGAGATTAATCTAGGGTCCGAGGAAGAACCGAAGATTGTCAGAATTGGATCGTCGTTGTCGGACGAACATACAAACCAACTAATAGCCATATTACAGGAACACATGGATGTGTTCGCTTGGAAAATGCATGACATGGAGGGGATTGACCTGGAGGTATGCTCACATCACCTAAGGATAGATCCCAAATTCAAGCCGATCCGACAGAAGATGCGTAGAATAGCACCCGAGCTACAAGCGGCGGTAGAGGTCGAGTTGAAGAAATTACAAGTGTCTGGAATCATTCATAAGGCCCAATACCCGCAATGGATATCTAACATGGTGATAGTCCCTAAAAGGAACAGAGGGGTCAGGATCTGCATCGACTTTAGCGATTTGAATAAGGCCTTCCCAAAGGACAGCTTTCCTCTCCCCAGCATCGATCAATTAGTGGAATCCATAGTCGGATACAATGCGATAATGCTAATGGACGGGTACTCAGGATAAAACCAGATCCCTTTGGTCCCCGAGGATCAGGAGTATACATCTTTCTTTATACCTAGAGGGCTATCTTGTTATACTAAAATGTCATTCGGGTTGAAAAATGCAGGTGCCACTTATCAGAGGTTAGTGGAAGAAATGATTGAGGATAAGATACACAACACCATCGGGGTCTACATGGACGATATGCTAGTAAAGAGCAGGGTAGCATCCATCCATATCGATGACCTTGGGGAGATCTTTCAAACTATGAGAAAATATAAGATGCGAGTGAATCCGGCCAAGTGCACCTTTTGGGTAACTTCGAGCAAATTCCTGGGATACATAGTCACTGATAAAGGTATAAAAGCCGACCCCGACAAGATTAAGGCCGTATTGGAAATGCCATCTCCAGTGACGATAAAAGACGTGCAACGGTTGAACGGAAACTTGGAAACGTTAGGACGATTCATTTCACGATCATCGGACAAGTGCAAAGACTTCTTCGGGACGCTCAGAAAAGGAGAAAAGTCAGAGATGAATAAAAACCCGTGTACTTCATATGCAAGACCATGAACCCAACAGAGAAGAACTACACCAGAATCGAACAATTGATACTTTCCCTAGTATTTGCAACACAATACTGCAGACGTATTTCCAGACTCACAAGATTCGAGTTCTCACGAAGTCTTCTATAGAATCAGTACTTGATAATGCAGCAAGATCGGGACGGATCTCTAAATGGAGTGCTCAAATTAAGCAATTTTATATCTTCTATGAGATGAGAACGGCAGTAAAGGCACAGGCGGTGGCTGACTTTCTGGCAGATTTTCCCTTAGACGATGAGAGTGAAATCGAAGATATTCCGAGCATGGAAGAAGACCGAGAAGATCCATCCGACCTCCTTGAAACATGCAGCTCGACACGATGGGAAGTATTCGTAGATGGGTCGTCCAATAAAGACGGATCGGGATTAGGGATAGTCTTCACTACACCAAAAGGGAAGAAGATGGTTCATTCGTTTAGGCTGGAGTTCAAGGCAACAAACAATGTCACTGAGTACGAGGCCGTCATACATGCCTTACTGTTGATCGTAGAAATGGGGATTCACGATGTGAGATTAACTAGTGATTCTCAGTTAGTGATTCGTCAAATTAGTGGAGAGTACGCTATTTACGATCCAGTATTACAGAAATATTGGGAGCTCGCCCAATTTTACATCAATCAGATTCCCAGCATCAAGTTCCGAGACATCTGTAGAAAAGATAATCGGCACTCGGACGCATTAGCCTACATCGCCTCAATGTTAACAGACTCGACTATTGAAGGAATCCGAGTCATGAGGATCTTGATGCCATCCATACCTGAATCCATAGACACTAAAGCATACGTAGCCGTGACCACGACCGACAAGTATGAAGCTGGCGATTGGCGCAAACCCATTCATCAATATTTGGAGACGGGAGAACTACCAAAGGGACGACCCGAGATCAACAAAATCAAAAGCAAAGCAGCAGCATACGAATTACAAGACGACGTCTTATATAAAAAATCTTACCTAGGACCGCTCCTAAGGTGTTTAAGCAAAGAGGAAGGACACTCAATTTTGAATGAGCTACATTATGGCGTCCCGGGAAATCACAGCTCGGGCCGAAGTCTAGCAACCCGATCTAAGACCATGGGATACTTCTGGCCATACATGAACGAGGATGCGAAACATATGGCGTTAATTTGCGACGAGTGCCAGAAGTTTGTCAAGAAGATACACGCACCTGCAGTAACTCTAAACTCAGTGATTAGACCTTGGCCCTTCGCCAAGTGGAGAATCGATATCGTGGGACCACTGCATGTCGGGTCGGGACAAAGAAATTATTTAATCGTGGCTACTGATTATTTCACTAAATGGGTGGAAGATGCACCACTAAGGCATATTCAGGATAAGGATGTATTTCGTTTCATTTGGGAACACATCATCTGTCGTTTCAGCGTACCGACATCAATTGTATTGGACAATGGAAAACAACTACAAGGCAAGAATATCGACCTGCTGTTTAACGCCTACAACATTCAAAAAAGCAAGGCGACGCCCCTTTATCCGCAATGTAATGGGTAGGCCGAGATCACAAACAAGACAATAGCAGACAATCTGAAAAAGAAGCTGGATGGGGAATATGGCGAATGGTGTGAGGATCTCTATAATGTTCTATGGGCTTACAGAACTACCCGAAGGGACGCGACCGACTTGTCACCCTTTATGTTAACGTACGTAACCGAGGCCATCCTTCCAACTAAGGCAATGATACCCACCACAAGGACTGAGGCATGAAGGCGGAATATCTCAACAGATCTAATTCTGGCCAAGCTCGATGACTTGGAAGAAACTAGATAAATGGCTCTACAAAAAATGGAGAACTACCAAAGGCGATTACAGCGTGAATACAACAAACGAGTCTGACCAAGGGAGTTCCAACCAGGACAGTTGGTATTGAAAGAGCTACCTAGTTACGAACGTGACAAGAAAGGTGGAAAACTGGCGGCAAGATGGGACGGACCGTACACTATCGTGGAGAAAGTGGGAGAAGGGGTATACAAGATACTGAAACCGGACGGAACTCCAGAACCTCGGCCATGGAATGATCGACGCCTGAAACTATACCACCCATGAGAGGTGTGAAAGCAGGTATGATACCTTATCATTCATTTCCGTAAAATTCCACGAGGGGTAGGGAATATGACATCTTCATCTAATTGTCATTCGTACTCGGGGCGACGGCAGTGTGCAAGTGCCGAGGTGACTTACACTTGAATGGACATTCGTACTCGGGGCGACGGCAGTGTGCAAGTGCCGAGGTGTCTTACACTCGAATGGACATTCGTACTCGGGGCGATGACAGTGTGCAAGTGCCGAGGTATCTTACACTCGAAGAGCTATTCGAACTCGAGGCAGTGGCAGTGTGCAAATGCCGAGGTAACTTAAGGGTCCTGGTGGTTGGAAACCAGAGATCGATTGTCAACGCACGAGTATTTGAAAATCGAGCATACCACATTGCTCCCATCGCAAGTGGCCGAAATCACTTGCCCAGTCTAGTTGATCGATAACTACTCTGGGATGTCGAGACATAGAATCTAGGAATGACTAAATACCTTACCACTAGATCAAAACGACAGTGATAAGATACCTCAATCGGGACATGGCATTGGGCCCGATGACCCTCCCTGTTGAGTGTGTTCGACAGAAATGGAATTATGCTAACTAATTAGACATTTTAATGCAGGGAATAAGTCTACCATAAACAAATAACAAAGCATGATCCGAATAACACAACCAGGAATGTCGAGGAATAAAGAAACAACCGACTGGCGACGCAACACCCCATAAAATAAAGATGTTCGAAAAAATTAAGGTGTTCAAGAGAATTACAACCCAGTGCAAAGGGCACAATAGTGGCGTAGCACTACAAAAAGTCCAACTATTCCTTCGGCGGAACTGATCATGAACCATCTTTCTTAGCAGCGACATCGGCCCGCTTCTTCTCGATAACCTCCTTCACGCCCTCCTTAACCTTCGTGACGAGCTCGGTCTTGCACTTTTCTTTCTCAGCAGCAAGGTCAAGAGTCAGTTGAGCCGACGCAGCTTCTGCAGTAGCAACCTGCCCGAGCAACTGAGTCTCCCGAGCCTTCAGTCGAGTAGCTTCCTCCTCCAAAGACTTCACCTTTCCTTGCTCAACTGCAAATACAAAGAATGGGTTAGTATTAGGACAAAAATATCACAACATTAGAAGAGGCACAAGAACAATACAACATATGGAAAAAAACCTTCCAGCAAGGGTAAAACTACTTTAATGGTTTCCTCGGACTTAAGCAAACTACACTCAAGAATTGAGATCTTCGAAGTTAACTCATTATGACGTTGTTCATTGAAATCATTGGTGGGACATTATTTCTTAAGATCGCTCCAACTAGCCTTCTGCCAATCATGTGCTAGATGTAGACCCGACAATTGATCATGAGCCCATTTCAACTCCTGGGATACCTGTTTAAATCTCCGAAGCCTCTCACGTAATTCTTGGTTAGACTTCTTAGTGGCATCTTTTTCCTGCAAAATCCGCTTGCGATCAACATGCAAATCTCTGATTTGAAGCCTCAATCGTTCACACTGAATTTTCAAGTTATCGACTAATAATGTTTTATCGGCGGAAACACCCTGGACCCAAGAAAGGCTCGCCCGAAGATTGTCTACCTCCTCGGGCACATACTCAAATCTCTGATACCGAACTAGCTCGGCTCGCAGATGCTCGATCTCGGCATCCTGCCGATCTATCTTATCATCCTTATTCACAATTTTTTGACGAAGGTTATCGACATGATCAAGCTCAATGTTCAGTTTTCTCTTCATCAGGCGATATTCCGAAGCAGCGTCTGCATCTATACTAGATATCTCGGCTAGGAAGACAATACTAAACTCAGGATATTGGCACTACAGGATCAATCATATATTTATACTACAGTTTAAAAATAAGTACCTTTGGCCTCGGCTAACTGCTTCTCCAGTCCCCGAGCTCGATCTTTCTCCTGCTGCAGCTGGGCACGAAGGCTTTTCATTTCTGCCAACTGCTTCTGCCGAATAGCAGCCTCCAACAGCCTTCTGTTGGTAGCCTAAGGACATTACAATTCATAAAATTAACAACCATCCTCCATCAGTAATACGCAGTTTAAAAAAGGCAACTCACCATGAGATTAAAAGTGTCCTTGAAACCGACTTCATAAAGGGGCACAACTTTGATCATCTCATCGGCAGTCAAGGTGCTAAAGTCGGGAGAAGTAAGAACCCCCAATGAGTTACACACCGGGCCCGAGAAAGTAAAGAAGGTAGTCCCACCCGAGCTCGGCGTATAGGGAACATGGGGAAGATTCTCCAACAATTCATTTACAGGGGCATCATTCTTCCCACCAGAGGACTCTTCTACTCGAGGATTCTCTCAATCCCCCTTTCCACCAGAAGACCCGTCCACTTGTTTTGGTTCCTCTCCCCCGAGAGCTTGATATCATCCTTCATGCAAAAAATTTCCTCCTCCTCCTCCTCCTCATCATCATCAGACATGACAAAAACAATATCATCAACTATGGCAACGCCTTTGCCAGTAGAGAATCCAGTAAACTGCGGGGGCATGTTCTTCCCCGGGGTAGACTCGTCACCCCTTGACTCTTTATACTCCCATCAGGCTTACTAATGTAGTTTTTCAAGTGGTAAATAAAGTTCGTTCAAAGACTGTAGAGATCGATTTAGACTTAATAAAAGAAAATATATTCAAGGATTGTCACAAATATCAAGAAGTAGTGAGACTCAGGATTCCACCAAACTCATAACATAAGGTTCAAACATTAATTCTTTTAAAAATTATAGCTCAATAGATAAAGACATGGACTCTTATTTTTGCCAAGGCAGATTCTCAAAATATTAGTTGTAATTCCTAAGCATGGGACATCAAAACATCTAAGAAAGCATGACCCATCAGATGAGATGACAACTAATTAATAAAAATCATAAATCAATTTTAATTAGTGCAAAAGTCATATAAGAATTAAATATAATTACCCAGGTATGATTTTAGGCTTCCTCCGTCATCCCAGCATTGGGGTTTAGCTCTTCATGGTGAAAAAACGCTCCAAAGATATAAACATGGCTCACAAGGTGTTTTTATTGAAAAACAATATTGTGCAGCAAGTTTGTGACAAAGATAATTGTTACAAATCCCACTGTTACAGAGAAACCCTAGAAGAAGTGTTGCGAACTCAAAATTAATTGTTACAAAACTGTTACAAAGGTATTGGATTTGAAAAATTAGGTAACGGTTTCTGCGACTTTCTTTTTCTGCGGTTTGCACTGTTCTTCTTCTTCTTCCCTGGAACAGAAACAAGCTTCTCTGCAACTACCCAATCACCTCCGTTCGGTCCCCCAACTCCCGATAGACTCTTATTTGGACTCTCACTTCCTATATATCCACCACAACCGATTATAACTCGATAAATCTTTCTTTTCTTCACATGAAAGTCTCGGATTTTTCTTCCTCCACAGGTCACGAGAATAACTCACTTTTAGCTTCTTTATGCGTTTCCTCAGTCAATCCAGGCTGTCCAAACTCTCTCTGTGATTGAATCAAATCTCATATAAGATATTCTTTCCTCTTCTTCACATATCTTTCCATAAAATATCAAAACCAAACCCGATATAAGCTACTCCCTGAATTATGGAAGTAATCGACTTCTCCGCAAACCAAATCAGCTAACTTTCCTGTTTTCTTTCATAACTTCCTTTCTCATCCAAACTCTTCCCAAATAGGAGAATATAATCCTAGCCGTTAATACACTCTCCTAAGTTTCACGTAATTTCCCAAGCCAACAAAATAAACCCGATATACTTTCACTTTCCCTGATTCTCCTAGATATGCATGAAAACTTGTTTTTCTGCGTATCTAAATCCTATACCATCCCTGTTTGACCAGACCAGGCCCAACCAACCCATATCAACAAATAAAACCCGATAAAATGTCGTCAAACTCGACCCAAGAAGTTATGCAGAAGTTCGCAGGTGGAAGACGTGTTTTCCAGCCAAAACTGTGATGAAGATGGGAAGCCCCCTAACCAGAATAGGATGCCATTAGCCGTGGGGTGTAAATAGCAGGTATGGGGTGCAAGTAGCCATGGGAGCCCCTTATCAATTGGTTACCCCTTATCCATACCGAGAGTCCGAATAGTAGGGTACCTTTATCAACTTTTAGATCATATTTCGCCGTAAAAATCCATTTCTCCAAAAACACCTACAAATACATAAATTAGCAAAATAAGCACAAAATCGAGAACTAACAATATACATAATTGAGAACAAAATAGACACATAAATGCGTCTATCACTTACCACCTACAACGACAGACGAAATATCAGAAGTTTTCTGAGGCGACTTCCTCAGGAAATGGGA
The DNA here is from genome assembly GCF_003573695.1 of Papaver somniferum. Taxonomy (NCBI): domain Eukaryota; kingdom Viridiplantae; phylum Streptophyta; class Magnoliopsida; order Ranunculales; family Papaveraceae; genus Papaver; species Papaver somniferum. The sequence continues at coordinate 79,382,355 of NC_039358.1, forward strand.
TAAGGGTAGCCGATCATCGGGATCCTCACCATCTTTTACGGAACCACCCCCAACTTCTCCTTCGTCAACTTTCGACTTCTGCACATGAGTCATCTCAGAACCATTCAAGGCAACAAATAGGGGCAAGTACATGTACTGTGAATATAATAGTATATTTTTTACCTTCCCTGTCTCCTCCTCAACTCCTGTGCTAGGACCCCTATCCCTCTTCCGAAGGTTTGGAACCTTAGGCTGATTACTCTGGGACTTAGGCTGCAAAAATTCGAACAAAATCAAAACATTATCCTATTGGTCACTCGGGTCGGCTGATCAAGCAGATGAAAAAACTTACCGATAAACATTAACCACCCAGAATGGATAAGGCTCGGCCGAAGGTGGAAACTTGCCACTTAAAAGGGGACCATAAATAGCAAGAGGAAGCCGATCCCAAGCAACATCACTGGTATGATGGGCGTGCTTATTAGAAGTCACTCCTCCTTTAGGATCCTCATCCAACATCAACTTCTTAAAATCCCCAGTTGGAGTCTTATGGCGATGAGGACTAGCAACAAAGCCGGTGAGATCACCATTAGTAGTAGTCCCACTTCGATAGTTGGAAACAAAGCTGGCAGAGGTATAGTCACCCGCTTGGGAAGGATCATAAGTCGACCAAGCAGTAGGAGAGCACTGGCCTCGCCCTCGCCTCTCCCACTCAACTATAAGATGGAAGGTATTACCATTCCATTGGGCTAGGGAACGGGATGGACGAATCTGGGAAAAGACTTCATATATAAAAGGACGGCTGGGATCATACAAAGGAAAGCGTAACCCGAGCTCTAATTGACCTCTGGTGATAACGGTCGCCTCGGCCGAGTGAGGAAACCTTAAAACTTCCTCCTTCTTCAGAGTACCTTTCTGACCCGACAAGAGCTTGATGTCATAACCATGAAGATCATAATCATCCTTTAGCTGCTTGATGAACTGTTCGTCCGTTTGATCCTTGACGATTTTCTTGTCGTTCCTACGTGAAAATGGAGGAGAATCATCAGAAAAGATAGAGTTAAGAGAGCGATGATCATGGTGCGAAGGGATGTCAACAATAAACAAGGAATCAAGAGGAACACCATCATCATCAGAAAAAGTGTAACTCACACACCTTTTCTCAGTCATGGAGGGAGTCGAAGAAGCCATTGAAGAATTGGAGAAGAGACTCGAACTGGAATATAGGGAAGAAGGTAACTAGCAGCAAAAATCACAGCAAAGACAATAGAGAAGCAACGGGAGGATCGAAGGATGATTAAGGTTCTCAAAAGAGCGGAAGACAGAGGGTTATTCGACCAGCAGTTGAAAGAAAAATAACCAAGGAACGAGAGTGTTATTCTTTGAAAGAAGTAAATGAGAGATCAAGAGTTTATCCGTCAAACTTATAGTCCCAACAATTGCAACTGGAGAAAGAGGTAACTGGTCATAAAAGCGGAGGTAATGGGGAACAACATAGCGGAAAATACAACATGGCCAGAGAAGTGGGAGGCGAAACGGTTTCTTCCCCTCGTGTCGAACGCACGAGTGAAAGAAGGGGCATAAATGTAGGTGTAAATAATCCACAGATCCAGGTGGAGGGATCTTAGGCCATGTTGCACCAACAATAAGAAAAGCGCGAGGCACTGAATCATCCTCTCCGAGCCCGGCACAAGAAAAGAGACACCAAAAGAACCCGTGAAGTTAGTACGTGTAAAGGTAAAACTCGGACGTGATAAAAGAGATGTCTGTCGAGTACTAGGGTAATAAATGCTCTGACAAGACCGTTGAAAAATATAAGGAGAATCTAGTCAAAGTAAGACTCAGGACTAATGATATCGGGCCAAGAAAAAGGACGATGTCGGCCTCATCTCACTAAACAACCGATATCGGACAGAGGAACTCGGGAGAAGATTCCACCAAGCTCGCCTCAATATCTCGGGAGGAATGTCACTCATCGCCCGAGAAGGACATCAAGGAAGATATACCAAGACTCACACTGTAACTTGGATGTATCATCATGTGTAACTATAAATAGAGAGCCTTGTAGAGAGTTAAGGACCAAGCAATTCAGTGAGAGAGGAGAGAACACCAAGAGCTTTGTAGAGTGAGTGAAGAGTTTGTTAGTGAGATATATCAATTGTAACCTTGAGTCAAGTAATAATATCATCCCTTTACCCCCGTGGATGTAGGTAATCATGCCGAACCACGTATATCTTGTGTTCTTGTTCATCTCTTGCTTATTTACTTATAATATGTGTTCTTGAGATCCATTGGATGTAGTAGTAGGATTTTCTACATCCACATAAATAAAAAAGTTAATAAGTAAGTTTGGCAACACAAAAACATGAGAAGTTAAAAAATTTATTTAAGAAATTACACATTCAGTTAAAAACTATAATCCCACATTTTTCTTGGTAATGTACCAGCAATTCTAATGTTGGTAAGGATTTTTTTGGTACAATGTATTCCGTAATGCCGTTTTACAGTTTCATTTATTTTGCTAATACAGTCACTCATGCATTCTTACAAACAACTTCTGAGCGTGAATTTGATAACGTAGAAATAACTTCTACTTTTCATACCTTAGCCCAAATTTCCTTCGTTGTAGTTCCATTCAGAGGCGGATCTATGTAATTGTAAACACCCTAATATTATTATAAGGTTGAGAGGAGACTAATCCCAATACACAGTACAATTCTCTGAAAAGCTCTACCTCTTTATGGAGGATTGTCCTGCTTTTATAGGCAGAACCTGATATGGAAATACCGTACACGTGTACCCTAATACCTTTTCTAGTAAGTCTTCTGTTATTAGTCGTACATTGTACTATTACAGTTGGGGTTATTTAGGCAATCACTAATCTTATCTTGAGGGCAGCCCGTCCATGCCATGTCATCGTTATTAGCGACCTCGGCTTGACACGTCATCGTTGCTGGTGGTCTCGTTTCGTCGTATCATTGTCAATGGTGGGTTCGGTTGGTATTACCCGAAGCCCCCCATTCTCATGTCTTCGTCTTTGATCAAATCCATGTGCTTACATTAGCCCCTGACTGTTTTGTCGATACTCGCAGGCTTGGAAATCAATCACAGTTTGTGTGAGAGTGTATCCTCGGAATTATCAATTCCATGTGTCTTATTGCTTTCTTCTTCTCATCTCCTTGAATCCCCTTTTAGTCATGACTCTGGCGGCTGGATGCATTGCTTTGGTATGGTATTTGATGAGAATTGGAGCACAGTTAGACTCACGTATGTTTCCTCATTAAAACCTTGACAAGGAAAACCCAGTGGGACAAAACCTTGCCGAAGGAAAAAAAGTACAAACGCGGTAAATCAATCATAGCTTGTGTTGAAGTTTTCCCGAGACTGTCAATTTGATGTGCCTCTTTTGATCATAATTTCGGATCTGGTTATTAACCAATAGTAATTAAACATGAGGTATGATCTTCTTCTGTCGTTTCGCCATTGGCTGACTGACACGTATGCCTTTTCCTCAAACGTGTCGACCCTTCGTCTTTCTGGTGTTTCCTCGTATAAAAAACTTTATCCCCCATTATTTCTCCCTTCATTTCTTCTTTGAGTAATTTTCTTCCTCTTTATCTTTATTAATTCTAAAGCCACTAGAAATCATCACATGATCAAATTTTTCATGCCACGGTTTAGGTGCTTGTTTAAACCATACACACCATTTCTTTTCACAACCTTTCACCACAAAACCCTCGAGTTGTTCCATATAAATTTATATGTTCTTCCTTTTACCGTCTTTGGTGTTTTAGTTAATTTTGATTCTGGGATGGGACCACAAATATCTGGTACTAGTAAATCCATTTCTACGGAGGATTCTGCGGCCATGAGGAAAATTCATTTGTTCGGCGTAGACTCGAAAAATAGTCCTAATTCTGTGTCCATCTTTCAAGATGAATTTATCTTTAGATTGCGTGCCCCAGGGTTTCATACCATTGATAGTAGTTCGAGACTGTTAGCCCCCAAAGTCACTCCCCCCAAACAGCTTCCCCTTGAAAATTTTCCTCGTCTGTGTGTTGAGCGCGGGGATTATCGGGATCCTTTAATAGAATTTGTATCCACTACTCTTGTGAGTCACAACTGGTCTTCATGGAAGCATTACATTTTGTCGAAACCACGACATGTACATCACATTCGGGAGCTTAATATTGAGCATGCTTTGGAATTATCTGCTCATCGGAGTATCTATCGTGCTAACATGGCCCTTGCTTCAGCATGTCTTCGGTGGATTTATGGCGTGCATACTTTAGGTTTTGCTTGGGGGAGGCTTCCTCTACACTGGAGGATGTCGTGGCCCTCACTGGGTTGCCCATTCATAGCTCTCACAGTTTTGAAGAAGTTGATCCCAATGGTGCTATGACTAGCTCAAATTCAGAAGTGTATAAGGTGTTATCGGAGGTTCGAAAGTCTATAGCCCGTAAAGTGAGTACCGATGCTGCTGCGGGTTTGGTTAAGGAAGATAAGCGTGCATCTCTTTCGGTCTATATGAATTATTAGGCGCCCCGTGTTACTGAAACGATGAGTAAGAAATAACTTCCATCAGTTGTGAAGTCTTATGATCCTCCTACTCATGGTCATAGTGATGATGCCGAACTTGTTGCTTTCCTGGTGTACTAGTTGATTCATGATTTCTTCGAGTGTTCACCCAAAGACACTATTCGTGATGACATTCTTCGGATGGCTACTAAGATGTCGGGGGAATTACTTACCCCCTAGCCCCAATGTTTTTAGGTGGGGTGTATCGTCATTTAGATATAGTTATCTCGGATGTGGAAATTGAAAAAGCGGGGGTATAACAACCACACCCAAAATTTCGATTAGCAATCTGTATGGACTAACTTCAATATACTTTCTAGAGAATCAACTAGACAGTCAGACTCAATCTAGAGAAAAGTATATTGAGGAGTTAATATTTCTCTCACTTGACTTGATCTTTACTCAAGAAAATAGAAATCTGCGAGTCTTTATCAAATACAAGGATAATAACTTGGATGGTACCAAAGACCAATATCCAAGGATCAATCAATTTCCAATCAACAACCAAAGTTTGTATTTCACAATCGATCGATACAACACACAACCAATGATATTTCAATTATATAACAAAATATAATACGGAATAGAAATAACACAGACACCAGAAATTTTGTTAACGAGGAAACCGAAAATGCAGAAAAACCCCGGGACCTAGTACAGATTGAACACCACACTGTATTAAGACGCTACAGACACTAGCCTACTACAAACTAACTTCGGTCTGGAATGTAGTTGAACCCTAATCAATCTCACACTGATTCAAGGTACAGTTGCGCTCCTTACGTCTCTGATCCCAGCAGGATACTACGCACTTGATTCCCTTAGCTGATCTCACCCACAACCAAGAGTTGCTACGACCCAAAGTCGAAGACTTTAATAAACAAATCTGTATCACACAGAAAAGTCTATGACAGGTAAATCTGTCTCCCACAGATAGACCTAACAGTTTTTGTTCCGTCTTTTGATAAATCAAGGTGAACATGAACTAATTGATAATCCTGACTTATATTCCCGAAGAACATCCTAGTATTATCAATCACCTCACAACAATCTTAATCGTATGGTAGCGAAACAAGATGTTGCGGAATCACAAACGATGAGACGAAGATGTTTGTGATTTCTTTTTATCTTGCCCTATCGGAGATATAATCTCAAGTCAATTATTCAATTGAACTCGTACGATAGAAAATGGCAAGATCAGATCGCTCAACTACAAGAGAAGTAGTTTCGTATGGCTTCACAATCCCAATGAAGTCTTTCAGTCGTCAACCTACAGGGTCTCGAGAAGAAACCTAAGGTTAAAGAAGAATCGACTCTAGCAAACCAACTAGTATCACACAGGAGGTGTGGGGATTAGTTTTTCCAGTTGCTAGATGTCTCCTTTATATAGATTTCAAATCAGGGTTTGAAATCCAAGTTACCTTGGTAACAAAGCATCCAATATTCACCGTTAGATGAAAAACCTTATTTCTCCAAGCTAATATCTTTCAACCGATAGATCGAAACTTAGCTTGTCATATACAAATGAAATGTGTTTCATTTTGGTTTGAGTAACCGTACCTAAACGTGTACACTTGGTTGGTTCACAAATAGTTAACCGAGGTTAGCCATATGGGTACTTTCAAATCAACCATATTTATCTTTCTCATATATAACTAGTTCAAATGACTCATAAGAACTAGTTGATAGAGTTGTTCAATTGCTTAGGTCTTTATTCATAGACACAATTGAAACAAAATCGGTTTGATTCACTTAAATAAATTCATGAACAATATAGACATGGTTTTCAAAGATCGCATTCCTTATTGATTTATTGTTTTAAGTTCATGAACTTCCGATTTGAGAAATAACCAGCTTGGGTACGCGTACGGGTACGTGTACCTTAGCTATCAGATTTGAGTTTTGGAACTCAACAGAAATTTTTGGTTCGAAAACTTCTGTGAGTACGCGTACCCTAAGGTGACTGGTTTTCCAGTTTGTAAACTACAAACTCCAGCAGAAGTTTTTGGTCATAAAACTTCCGCCAGTCCGCGTACGAGTACGCGTACCCAACCTGTCTCCTTTACCAATGTCGCATGCACAAGTGCACACAATTGGTTTCCGGCTCATGGACTTATACAATAATGTGCGAACACACTATATATGCTTATATCCATAGTTGGTTACATAATCTCAACTCTACATTTCAATCATTGAAACATTCTTCTATAATGTTATAACAATCGTTATTCACGACTATCGTCATCAAAGCTGTTTTCAAGATTGAAACTTCATCATGACTTTCGTCATGGATAAAGATGAAAAGTGGTTAAAACGAAAGCTTACCAACACGTATTTCGAGAAAAAGATAGGCGAGTAAACTCGGCTCGAAATAACAAATGTGTATGTATGAAAACTATCATACTTATACGACTTTGTCTCAAGAGTAGGAGATAGAGAGATAGAATTTTGAGTGATAGATAAGTTCAAGTCTCCACATACCTTTTAGTCGGATGAAGTTCCACTAGTTCCTCGAGTAGTTCTTCGTCTTCGTAAGATAATCGTCATGGAGTCTGGAGCTCAACTACACTAATCTGTCCTAAACCGAGACTTAGGTATAAGTAGTCTAGAAATCAAGACATATAGTTTTGACACCTAAACTTGACAAACATGCTTGAGATAGCAACTCATGCGAGTTCGACCCATCAGTGCTCTAACAATCTCCCCCTTTGTCAATTTTAGTGGCGAAACTATCAATACATATGGATTACAAAATAAACAAGACTTTGTAGCTTCTCTTCTACATGCTTAATCTCCTTGGTGCTTCAACATTACTCGAAAACTTCGTCTTTTCCAAGTAGTCCCATGATTCCATAGATGTTCAATTCAACATCATAGTTGTTGAAGTTCCGTAGCCATAACAATGAGAAAACAAAAGCTCTCGATCATTGTTATACAATGTCATAGTATTATTACATAGTATCAAAGTTCTTATCTTACAACTTCGACAACAATACTATGGTGATATGTATCACTCCCCCTTAGTCAATACTTCGTCTCAACACGAAAACCACTCCCCCTTACATAATGATCCGAAAACCATATGTATTTGTAGTGTGAACTACATATTAATTCTCCCCCTTTTTGTCAATAAAATTGGCAAAGGTACGAAAACGGGATCCTAATGAAATTTTCATGGAGACACTTCAAGACCAAAGGAAAGCACATATCAACTTGTTTTGATGCAATCATATATCCGAAGCTAAATGCATTCATCACGGAGTTTATAAATATATAAGATAACTCCTCAAAATTCCACAGCCGCACTCCCCACAAAGATATGGAGATTAAGCGCAAGTTCAAAAAAAACTCTCCCCCATTTGATGTCATTCCCGAAAGAACAACAAGAGCGACCTTACTTTTACAAGAAAAGAAGGATTTCTTTGGACATCAAAAACCACAAAATGATTTTGTATCCAAAAAATTCTCAATTAAACTAACCACAAGCGAACCCATGATTAATTTAATTGGAATACACAACCAAAATAATCACAAACGAATCTATGATTAGTTTAGTTGGGCTCACACAAGAATACTTATGGAGCCGCACAATACACACATAAAATATGGATCAGGGAAAGATCAATACTGCAGAATATACAAGGATTCATTCTATCTTCATCATTATTTGCATAACGACATACAATAGACGTAGTCCTCGTAAACAAAAGATTTTAACCTATCTTCCATCAATGAATTGACATAATAGGCTTAACTTTTGTTTGTCAAAAAGTTCATCGATCTTGTATCAATACATGCATATCGACATATAATCGAGATAACTTTTGACAATGTATGGGACAATAATAGTCCACGGACGCAAACACACATATCCCGTAACATATTGCAATATATAAAACCATAAAGATTAATACTGCAAAAATCATCTTTCAAACCAACTTTAGAATTTAAACAAATAAATCTAAGAGCATGAAGATGAAAACGTTGGACATAGCTATGTGTACTCACAATAATGGCTATTCCAAACCCTAGTTATCCTTCTTAAAAAAAACAAGAATAAAATTCTCTTAAGAAGTTTTACTAGACATTAAGATCTTTGAAAAATTCTTTGTCATCCCCGAACTCCTTGTCATCAACAGCCATTGGAACATATGGTTCATGGAGGAAGGAGTCAATACCAATAAACCTTCTTGGCTGATGATGTCGAACCAGGGCCTCTGAATTTCCAATGATCTTAAAACACAAGCCTTTATTTGTTGAATCTCTTTTCTTTCCAGCTTCAACTCTTCAAGAACATCAGAAAACTTCTGAGAGTTTGAAGGAACAACTCTTGGCTTTCTCACATTCCTTCTTTTTCTTTTTAAAGTTAGAGGCAATTTAGATCTCTCTTTTTCCTTAGTGATTGATGGCTTAACAATCATATTGGTATCTTTCCCATCAGAAGACATGGTGCTCGGAGTCTCCATGAAGGCACGGTTTGTGAGAGGAGTTCACAATCAAATCTCAACAAGCAGTCTTAAGATATAAAGAGTATCAGAGAGGGAAAAAGGAATATAGGGTTTTGAAACCTTTAAACAGGTTTGTACATGTTCAATTCACAACCATATAAAGAGTATAATTGTCGATAATAACCCTCTTCTTTTGGCAAAATAGTCTCTTCTAATATCAACAGTGATATGGAGGAATTCCAAAAACCAGTCAACACAAAGCTAAAAACAAAAAACTAAAACAGATTTTATTTTTAAAGCCTGAGGTGTGCAAGATCTTGTCTCTTTTAAACAGGCACATGAGACAAGATGCGCATGACAACAAAATCAAGTTGTGCTGTGGTGAACAAAAATTTGTCCACCATGACCCTTTTGGTTGGAATTCATGGAATCCTGCCTTTCTGTATGTTTAGACCATGTTTTCTTCTCTAATGGCCTATATCTATCTTTGAAAACTAATCTCTTTGATGAAGATAAGATCTTACATACCTCAGCTGTTTTCTCCGCGAGTTTAAGCTTGGTGGCTAGACGATCTGCTCTTCGTTGAAGCTTGTGGACATATCTCATCTTGTGTTTGTATTTGAAAAACTTTGAAAACTCATGTCCCTTGAGATAACAATAGGAGCATGTTAACGCAAAAGATGGTTCCGACACCTTTGAAACGCAAGCTGCTAGGCACACGGTAGATCCTGAAACATTAAACAAGGGGTTTCCAAAAGAAAGGTCAATTGATTCTTCCATCTTGATTGGGTTTTCTTCTACAAAGCCATCAAGATTGATATATGTATTGCTACACTTATCAAAATCAATGTTTTCACATAGAAGAGAAACACTTGATTTCTTGTCTTCATCAGAATCATAATTGTCAGACATCTCATCAAGTGTTATAGCAAGACCTTTGTTCCCAGTGTATTTTCTACGATTTGGACACTCGTTTGCAAAATGACCAAACCTTTACACTTAAAGCACTGAGGCATATCCTCGTCATCAGTTTCATCCGTGTCCCTGTTTTTAGGAGGAATACGATTATGAGGTTTGACTGATGCTTTTGGCTTATCTCTGGAAAACCGTTTACTTATATTCAACAAAAGATCTCTAAACTGTCTTGTGGTCATCGAGACTGATTTGTCAAGATCTTCATCTGATGAATCCGTCTCAGAGTGATCATTGTCAGAGATATACACATTTTTACTTTTACCAAGTAATTTTGTGTCTTTTAGTGCTTTGAACGCAACATCCTTAGATTTGGATGAATACTCGTGATCAAAGATCTTAAGCTTCCCAACCAGCGTATTTCTGGGAGATTATCAAGGTTATTTCCCTCAACGATGGCATGCTTCTTAGAGTCGTATATAGATATCAGCGATCTGAGATTTTCATCACAATGTCCTTTTCAAGAATAGTCTTACCCAATGCAAAAGATGCATTAACAATTTCAGACACTTTGTGATTAAACTCATCAAATGAATCTTCATCTGCCATGCGAAGGTTTTCCCAATCGGAATTAAGGTTTTGAAGCCTAGCTTCCTTTTCACTGGTATTACCTTCGAATACGGTTTCTAAGATATCCCACGCATCTTTAGACCTAGTGTAGTTTGACACATGGTGCTGAAGATTTGCGGTAATGGCATGTATGATGGTATTCAAACCGTCGGAGTTTTGCTTTGCGGCAAGTATCTCAGCAGCATCGTATTCGCCAATATGTTTTGGAACATCAACATTACCTACTGCAACAACGAGAGCATCATAGCCATTAACAACATATACCCATGATTGAAAATCACGCGCTTGAAGAAAAGCTCGCATAGCAATTTTCCACCATAAGTAATTAGAGCCATCGAAGACTGGTGGTACGTTAATAGAGATATCACCTCTGTCCATAGAGTCAGATCGCAACAAACACAGACTTTTGAGGTCTTAAATGTGTTTGCCTGCTCTGATACCAATTGAAAAAGCGGGGGTATAACAACCACACCCAATATTTCGATTATAAATCTGTATGGACTAACTTCAATATACTTTCTAGAGAATCAACTAGACAGTCAGACTCAATCTAGAGAAAAGTATATTGAGGAGTTAATATTTCTCTCACTTGATTTGATCTTTACTCAAGCAAATATAAATCTGCGAATCTTTATCATATACAAGGATAATAACTTGGATGGTACCAAAGACCAATATCCAAGGATCAATCAACAACCAAAGGTTGGATTTCACAATTGATGAATACAACGCACAACCTGTGATATTTCAATTATACAACAAAATATAATGCGGAATAGAAATAACACAGACACAAGAAATTTTGTTAACGAGGAAGCCGCAAATGCAGAAAAACCCCGGGACCTAGTCCATATTGAACACCACACTGTATTAAGACGCTACAGACACTAGCCTACTACAAACTAACTTAGGTCTGGACTGTAGTTGAACCCTAATCAATCTCACATTGATTCAAGGTACAGTTGCACTCCTTATGTCTCTGATCCCAGCAGGATACTACGCACTTGATTCCCTTAGCTGATCTCACCCACAACCAAGAGTTGCTACGACCCAAAGTCGAAGACTTTAATAAACAAACCTGTATCACACAAAAAAGTCTATGATAGGTAAATCTGTCTCCCACAGATAGACCTAAGAGTTTTTGTTTCGTCTTTTGATAAATCAAGGTGGACAGGAACTAATTGATAATCCAGACTTATATTCCCAAAGAATAGCCTAATAGTATCAATCACCTCACAATAATCTTAATCGCATGGTAGCGAAACAAGATGTTGCAGAATCACAGACGATGAGACGAAGATTCTTGAGATTTATTTTTATCTTGCCCTATCGGAGATATAATCTCAAGTCAATTATTCAATTGAATTCGTACGATAGAAAATTGCAAGATCAAAACGCTCAACTATAAGAGAAGTAGTTTCGTCTGGCTTCACAATCCCAATGAAGTCTTTCAGTCGTTAACCTACAGGGTCTCGATAAGAAACCTAAGGTTAAAGGAGAATCGACTCTAGCAAACAAACTAGTATCACACAGGAGGTGTGGGGATTAATTTTTCCAGTTGCTAGATGTCTCCTTTATATAGTTTTCAAATCAGGGTTTGGAATTCAAGTTACCTTGGTAACAAAGCATTCAATATTCACCGTTAAATGAAAAACCTGATTTCTCCAAGCTAATATCTTTCAACCGTTAGATCGAAACTTAGCTTATCATACACAAATGAAATGTGTTTCATTTAGGTTTGAGTAACCATACCTAAACGTGTACACTTGGTTGGTTCACAAATAGTTAACCGAGGTTAGCCATATGAGTACTTCCATATCAACCATATTCATCTTTCTCATAACTAGTTCAAATGACGCATAAGAACTAGTTGATAGAGTTGTTCAATTGCTTAGGTCTTTATTCATAGACACAATTGAAACAAAATCGGTTTGATCCACTTGAATCATTTCATGAACAATATAATCATGGTTTGCAAAGATTGCATTCCTTATTGATTTATTGTTTTAAGTTCATGAACTTCCGATTTGAGAAATAACCAGCTTGGGTACGCGTACGGGTACGTGTACCTTAGCTACCGGATTTGAGTTTGGGAACTCAACAGAAATTTTCGGTTCGAAAACTTCCGTGAGTACGCGTACGGGTACGCGTACCTAAGGTGACTGGTTTTCCAGTTTGTAAACTACAAACTCCAGCAGAATTTTTCAGTCAGAAAACTTCCGCCAGTACGCGTACCTAACCTGTCTCCTTTACCAATGTCGCATGCACAAGTGCAAACAATTGGTTTCCTGCTCATGGACTTATACACTAATGTGCGAACACACTATATATGCTTATATCCATAGTTGGTTACATAATCTCAACTCTACATTTCAATCATTGAAACATTCTTCTATAATGTTATAACAATCGTTATTCACGACTATCGTCATCAAAGATATTTTCAAGATTGAAACGTCATCATGACTTTCGTCACGGATAAAGATGAAAAGTGGTTAAAGCGAAATCTTAGCAACACGTATTTCGAGAAAATGATAGGCGATTAAACTCGGCTCGAAATAGCAAATGTGTATGTCTGAAAACTATCATAATTATACGACTTTGTCTCAAGAGTAGGAGATAGAGAGATAGAATTTTGAGTGATAGATAAGTTCAAGTCTCCACATACCTTTTATTCGGATGAAGTTCCACTAGTTCCTCGAGTAGTTCTTCGTCTTCGTAAGATAATCGCCATGGAGTCTGGAGCTCAACTACACTAATCTGTCCAAAACTGAGACTTAGTTATAAGTAGTCTAGAAATCAAGACATATAGTTTTGACACCTAAACTTGACAAACATGCTTGAGATAGCAACGCATGCGAGTTCGACCGAGCAGTGCTCTAACAGAAATTACAAATAGCCAACAACATATAATTGAGAGTTATGTCCCCACCAGTTTTATACTAATGTGGTTTTGGGAGATATTTCCTGTTAGTAGGTATGATATCCATGACCTAGTTATAAGACATGATGGTGTTGTGGGTGTTTATGGTCGGCTCCCTCCTGCTCAAGTTCGTCATCCCTGTACTGCCTTGTATGAGAATAAGAAAATCAAGAAGGCAAGTAATGAATTTATGTGGAAGGTAGATGAATTGATATCATTTCGAGCTCTCCCATAGGATGATACATCTAGAGGGGCATTATTTCTTGGCCCTAGTTTTGTGTTCCTGGATGATGTATTGGATTCGGAGAGTTCGACCCTCGATGACGATGAGTGGGATTTCATAGCGATGGTGACTCCGGATTTCATTCCTAGGTATTTTGATGGTGAATTCTGCGTTATTAGCTACAATGTAGATAGAGTTGCAAGGCAGCTAGGTTATGATCAAGGATTGGCTAATATCCAAACTCCAATGTTCCCAATGGGCGAAGCCTTGATGAAAGAGTGTTATTGGCGATTCATCTTTAAGCCCGAGGAGCCAAGATATTGTCGAGATCTCCCATTTCGCTTAGCAGTCCCGTCATTGAAAGTTCCTCCGAGATTTACACAAGCATGGTGTACACACTGGTATGATGAGTTGACACGAATGATTGAATTTGTGTGTGATGTTTCCGATCCGATGGGGGTGGTTAGTCCTCATGTATCAAATGCTCGAGGACGCATCCGACTAGCACCCGATGTTGCTACAGCGCATGGGATAAAACCTGGATCAAGAGGGAAGAATGTCGTGGATTCGTCTCAGAAAGGTAAAGAGAAAGTTGTGAAGGAAGTGGTTAGAAATACTCAGGTACGTTGTTATCATTGTTTTCGTATTTTTGTTAAACTTCGTGTTTGAGATTGCCTTGATCAAGAGGGAAGAATGACATAGGTTAGCATTTTGATTTTATAGTCAAAAAAGCGTCCTCGATTGGTGATTCAGAATAGGGGGAAGTCGACAACATCATCAGATAGTCAAAAAGGTAAAGACAGAAGTATCCTGAATTTGTGCATGTGGTTGCTGTAAGGTGTCTTTAATACTTATTCGCATGTTTTCCACATCAACATCTTTGAAAATCTATAAATACGCTTCTTATCATGTTCAGAGTTCATTCTTTTTGAATTTTTCTCTTGTTGGTTTTTGTTTTTTAGCGAGTAGAGCGGTTAGTCCTCAGCAGTCCTTTTCTTGCGGCAACGTCATCAAAGTTGAAATTGAAGCAGAAGGCATTGTCCAACAAAGAGCTTGAGTTGGCTAGCTTTGCTTAAATTTCCCTCTTTGTTGTGTGGCTCTTGTAGCTTCTTTCCCTTTTTCTGTTTTCATGACAAGTCCTTTTAAGAATATTTTCTTGTTAATTGTGTTTTCGTATGTGACTGTTGATGCTTTTTAGTACATTATGGGATTGCTTTATGGAATTCGAGGTTATTATTGCCTCGATCTTTGTGCATGGTTATAAAATGGGTTGAATTGTGTTATTTTAGTATGTTTCTACTTAATTTGCTTGTATTGTATGTGATGACGGCTGTCAGGATTCAGCTGGTCCTGGAAATATCAATGTTGTCTAAATTGATTGTTGTGTTAGAAATGGCGCTTGGGCATTTCGAGCTAGTTGCTGCTGAAGATCAAGACCAAATTACGACTTCGGAGAAGATTATGACAAAAGCTTGGAAGACTAGAACATCATCGGATTTAAAGGTTGACAGCCTTCGGCTTTCTCAGAAGGAGAAAAGGACGAAGGTTTTCTTTCTTATCCAGGATATCAAAACTGCATTGCAACATTCAAAGGTTGTTTTATTTCAATCTCGAAGTGAATTGGCTCGATGTGCCGAATCTTTATAGATCTTTTGTTCAAAGAGGCGTTGTTGTGTAATGCTTGTGTTCGTGCGATCTCGGGATTTGCACAAAACTAAGAAGAACTCGAGTTCTTTGTTTCGTTTGTTGTTTTTGTGTTGTTATTTCTTTTGAAACATAATTTTATGCTTAGGCGGTTGGAGATTGCTTGTTAGAATGAGATTTTTAGTGAATCATATCAGTCTTCTATTTTGTTCATATATTTCAGGGAGAAAAAAATGCCTTTTGGTTATGAATTTCATCCTTTGTCTTCGACTTTATGGCAGCATCGGGTGATGTTGGTTGTAAGCTCTTAAGATACGATTTGTACATATGTTATTATATATAGTGTCAGCAGATATTGTTCGTTCTTGCGTTGTTTTTTTTTTTTTTTTTTGCGTTTTTTTTTTAAATATGAGGTATATTCGGCGTATTGTGCATGGGTTTCTCCCATTATTACGATGTGCCTCTAGGCTTGACAACCTTCTTAGATCTAATCCACAACCGATGCTATAAGATCTTCTGTATGACCTTAGTCTTGGTGCGTTAGATTTCAATCCCTTTTGGGTTGAATTTTGTGGAATAGGATTACGCGGTTGACAAGTGATTTTCTCTCTTGCAATGATTCAGTGTCCTTTTGGGGGACGGGAGAAAGTATAAGGTTAAGACAAAATATAACAAGCCTTTTATTTAGCGACATTGTTGCTTACAGAAATTTGGCATTGATTGCTTTTCCGCTTCTCTCCTCTTTGCTTTTAGGTTGGTGTGTCTTTTTGCGAAGGTCTTATTGAAGGATTTATTTTAATAAGTCTAAGTTTCCCGAGTTAACGTTTGTAGACGTACCCTCAGTCTGGGCGAGTGACCTTTCGAAACTGCCTCCATTCGTCCTTGTGAACTTGTGTTCGTTTAGTGGAAGCACCTTCGGCTGGTTTAGAATATGTGGTTATCCAATCAGGGATTGGTGTTGAGTAGATGTGCGTGACCACCTCGCTTGGTTCGCTTAGCCCATTGTAAAAGGCTGCCTCTGCTAGATGTGCTTCCTCTGTTGTGAAAGGATTTTTCGAAGCAGGGACACGCTTTTGTTTTCCCTTCAGGATGAATTTGATGCATTGGTGGTAAGTAGAAGGTACGATTCCATGCTTGTGTAACCAAGGCCTTCCTAGGAGTAGATGGTAAGTTGGGTGAACATCCATGATATAGAAAGGTTTACTTGCTCGGATAGGACCTACTTGGATTTCCAATTTGATAGTACCAATTGTTTGTTGTGTAAGCCGAAGCCTTTAATTCCCGTAGCGAACTTGTTGATGTCTTCTTCTTTAATTCCTATGTTTTCAGCAATATGTAGCGGTATCAGGTTGATCGATGCCCCTATGTCTACAAAAGCCCTTTTGAATTTGTGTTTCCGGATTCCCACTGTGACATATAATGTTCGCGTATGGTCGCAATCCACCGTTCGATCCTTCTCCGAAAAGGTGATGATGGCAGTGGGTAATGGGTATTTGCGATCCAAGAATTGGTTGATCCCTTCGTTTGCTGCTATCTTGGTCAAGACGACTGCGGAGATTTGACGTTGTTTAGCTGTGAAGTTTAATGTATCAAAAAAGTTTTCAAACAATGGCTTCTTCGCGACAGTGCTTGCAATGTATTCGTAATTATCCACTTCGGACACGACGCAGATTTCTTCAATTGTAGTTTCGGCTTCTTCATGTGTGATCATAAACACTTGTTCGGCAATGGGTCCTTTTGGATGTGTGTTTCTTTCCCGAAATCAAGCTCTCCACTTTATTGTTTGTTATGAATTTTCCATTTAAACGTTCGGAAATTCTTTGTAGGGTGCTCCACCTTCTGATGAAAATGGCAGTATTTGGGATGACGTTTATCTTGTTATGTCGGCTCTTTTGCAGGAGATGGGAGGGTTGTATCTCCATTCTTACGCCATTCTTCTAAAAGTTCGATAGCAGTTTCTAGTGAGCAAGGGAAATCTGGTGGTTCTACTAATTCGCCTGTTCTTTTATATTCTTTCCAATCTCTGAAATTTGCTGAACGCTTGCTTTGTCTGGTACTGCCTTCTTCTTTAGCATATGCTACCGAGTGTCCCCATTGTTTAGTTTCCTATGCTTTAAGTTCTGCTACGTCATCGGCTCGGGAGCACGCGTCTTCGAAGTCTCAAAGGTATCTAATTTGACAGACGCTAAGATGAAACTGAGCTCTGTGGGAAATCGAATTATACCTATCTTGACGAGCTCCTTCTCGGGAATTTTGACGCTACTACGCAGGCATTCTCCCCGAAAGCTCTTTGCGAAGTCTAGGTAGTTACTCCCTGGCTTGTATCTATGATTGAAAATGTCCGAAATTGTAAGTTGCTTTTGTCTGGAAATAAACCTTCTGCATAAATTGATTCTGCATCTCGTTCCAAGATGAAATATAATTTTCTTCTAATCCCACAAACCCTGAAAAGGATGGCCCAGTAAGTGACTTTCTGAACCCCCTCAGACAGATAGAGTCAATTGTAGCGTGCTCATTTAAGCTCATGAGAAAGTGAAACACGTGTTCTGTCGCGTTTCCGGATCCGTCAAAGAGTTGGAATTTTGGTTGTTTGTATGTCATAGGCATGGTTTTTTCTAGTGATCCTTGGGTGAAAGGAGATTATAGAGCATAGTTCGTTGTAGGTGGAGTTAAACCATAATGTTCTTCGAGATATTTGGCGATGTTCCCTTCCGACATCATAACCTGTTCATGTTCTTTGTTGGGTGATCCTTCTGAGTTTCGAGGTCCTTCCTTCAATCCCTGAGTGGTGCCTGGCGTTTCACTACGCTGGGGGTTTTTCCTTGAGTAAAAAGAACGCCTACCGAAAGGGTTGCGTTGAGTTCTGCTCTGTAATAGAAGGGGATGTTGCGTACCCTCAAAAGGGTCGGGATCCTCGTCACCTCCCTCAGGTTGGAGTTCATCCAGTCTATCAATCAAAACTAGTCTTCTTTTATCCGAATCAGCTAATTCTTGACGCATTTATTGTATCTCGAGTTGTTGCGAGTTGGGTAAAGGTTGTTCTTGTATTGGTATGCTCGTTCTATTTATCCCACCTGATGCATGCAGAATTTCTTCGACGTGTCTAGGTGCGGCTCCGGGTACATTTGATTGGTTTACTCTTATCTGCAGGTTCTGGTGTCGTCCACCCGAGTCTTCTATCAGTGGCATTCCAAATTCAGGATTTGTTTGACGATTCTGCACCTCATTGGGTCCCGGGGCTGGTGTTATCCTTTTTAGGTTCTTAGCAGGGGTGTCCGATCTTGTGGTGTTGAGATTTTCTGCAACCGATGACTCCATGAGTACTGTAGTGGTATTGAGGATTAGTCCCCAGTGAAGTCGCCAAATGTAAACAACCTAATATTATTATAAGGTTGAGAGGAGACTAATCCCAATACACAGTACAATTCTCTGAAAATCTCTACCTCTTTCTGGAGGATTGTCCTACTTTTATAGGCAGAACCTGATATGGAAATACCGTACACTGTACCCTGATACCTTTTCTAGTAAGTCTTCTGTTATTAGTCGTACACGTGTATTATTACAGTTGGGGTTATTTAGGTAATCACTAATCTTATCTTGAGGGCAGCACGTCCGTGCCATGTCATCGTTATTAGCGACCTCCGCTTGATATGTCATCGTTGCTGGTGGTCTCGTTTCGTCGTATCATTGCTAATGGTGGCTTCGGTTGGTATTACCTGAAGCCCCTCATTCTCATATCTTCGGCTTTGGTCAAATCCATGTGCTTACAGCAGTGACTTAAGATCAAGGAGCTGCTGCAACAAATATCAAATTGGGGGATATTCCATATTTATACAGAAGCAAAACTCACATATGCTCTTTTTTTGCTGCTGACCAGACTCAAACACTAGGATACCCTGCAATAAGACACATCTACATCGATTTGCACCCTTATTTTCTCACCAATTATGTAATCGAGGACCAAATGGGTCTAAGACTCTAAGCTTTCAACGTATTCTCTATCTTGCGTAATATTAATAATATTTAGTTTTGGTTTCAGAAAAAGAAAGAAAGGCCGGGGACCTAACTTTTTACGGCCCAACCTCACCAAGTCTATAAATATTAGCTGATTAGAAAAAGGATATGGACTCGTATTAGTAATTAATAGATAGCATTTCTCCCAAAAAGATTGTCCCTGTGGATGTGTGGGCACACCATGCGGAGGAACAGGGATGTCGGAGTCTAGACTCTATAGTCATCCCCTATACTATAGAGTAGTAGTTGGCCACAAACGTTACATCATATACCGTAAGTGCATTCATTTTCTTACAACATTTCTTCGTCTCGATGAAAAATGCCTTGACTAAACTCAGTTGAGTGTACAAGTTAAAACCTAGAGATGCTACCTTGCCTTGTGGCAACCAAAATTTGAGTGCAAATACGAAATTATTTTGTCTCTCTTTCACCTCAAAACCATTTTTTGAGTGACAAGTGTACATCTTATCTAGCTGGTACTGTTTCCCTATTTTTGGTTTGAGAACAGAAGACAGAAGGTGAAGAAGATTATTAGTGGACCACGATCATTCCCATTTCCCATATCCAACCAAGGTAAACTATTCTTCAGACGTTTGGAGTTCCAACTAAATATCTCCTGATCCTTCACCTTTCAGACCAACTGCTAATAGGCCATGCAAACCAGAGATGGTCGGTTGTTTGAACATGTCTGACTATGGCCCTCCAATCTTTATACCAAACAAGTGAGTTTACGTACGTCTTCTACAATACAATCTTCTCTCTTCAAAGAAGATGTCCTGGCACCTTAGTGCTTGGTATAAATGTACCAAAACCCATATTGTTATCATTTTGTTTCTTGTTTTTCTTTTCTTGGTAAGATTCTAGTTAAGTTGCTTTCAAAAACGTGCTCATAATTTTCTTTTTTCAATTTTCAGTTTTCTACCTGTATTTTTTGGTACATTTTCAGTCGACGGGATATACATACGATTCTGCTTTTGTTGGTAGGCAAACCAAAGATTTTTCTCGTTGTGAATCATGTTCGGTAGTGGCTCTATGTATTGAATTATAATGAAGTCGTCTACGTTAAAAACAATAAAATAAAATTGGCAACTTGCGTATTTTTCACTTGCAATTGCTCAGCCATGTATTATTTGTGGGGAGGCAAATCTATATAGTTCTGCAGCTGAAGTAGTTCACACAGTTTGTGGATTCTAATGTAGTTCTGCAGTAGCATTGTCAACTAGCAAAACGGCACATGCATAACTGATCTCTGGCCCCTCAGTTGCATATGAGGTCAAGTAATGAGCCAGCGGAAGCGTAACTTACTTGGCAAGGTTAAGTAGTTGGACTTTAAAATCGAAAATCACTATGCCGCCGATAGAATGACATGTCTATCGTTAGGTAGGCTCTATAATAATTTAGTTAGACGGATAGAAAGAGTTACACCGTTGGAGAGAAAATGACGTTGCACATTCCTTTCCCTACCTGTTTTTCTTGAATCTCATCATCAATACCTCTACTTTGTTTTGAAAAACTTATTAACAAGGCGACAGAAATGAACGAATAACTGGAGAAGATGATGACACAGGTGTTATCCCTAAATGATCGGGCCGAACACCAACTATGCAGGGGCATTGTCCCATTCCCAATTAAGGCCACCCCAACTGCATGCTACACCCTTCTTTGTGTTTTGGCAAGCAAAATCCATATATTAAATGCATGTTTCATAAAAATCTCAGATAAGGATAATAAATGTGTGAATAACTCTACTGATAGTAATGCATGTCGGATGATGATGACAATGTTGAACATTTTTTGTTTCTCAAACTTGAAAAAACAAACTCGTTCTCTTGATAACGTAACAACAGAAAAGGTGCGTAATAATAATGGAAATGTTGATTCTTGAGGTCCTTCCGATTTTGGATGACAGCAACGGGTGACAATGGTGAAATCTGGTGCTGATGTTATGTTTTCCCGTCTGATCACTGTGTCCAGTATTGGAGTATATGATTTTTGTGGCATCTTCAGATTCTTGATGACATCTTCTTACATCAATGTCGCAATGATTTCTATTAAGAATCTGTTGTCTACTGTTAATGAAAATCCAAATAGTACTGTGGCCTATGCACTAAGTGCTAGTTAGTGCTTAGTGTACGATGTTAAATCAGTCACACATTACCTGGGAAAATGCCCTAAATCTGCCGTATACAATGATGAATTTATTTTTGAGTGGGTTATCATGGAGCATTCCTAAAGTAACAACTAACAAAACAAGGTACGTAATGGTCCAGCATTCCATTCATCATTCATTCACGTTACTGATATTGATCGAGCTTAGGCAATAAGACAAGTTTTACGTACTACCTGCTGAGCAGAGAATATAAGAAATCTAGAAAAATAACCACCACCAAGTGTGGTATACGTATATCCAGCTGATTCTTTGCCTTCGAAGATGACGGTTGCATTCAGTCTAACCAAATTTACGTAGGTAAAACCATGTTGAGTTGTCTTTTGATCACACTTTTATAGAGTGTCCACAAAATGAGTGTATTGTAACCGTGTGTAACAGCTCTTGCGCTTGTTCTTTTAGGACCACAAATTTGAAACAAACTATTAAGAACGAGTATGCCAAACTGTAACCATCCACTAGAAAACAACATATTTAGTGTTATCATTCACTTGAATGCACAAAAAATTAACTCAGTTAGGTTTGAGAGATGGATGAATCATCGGTGTGAAAATTTTAATTGCTTAGAAGTGCATGCTCCTTGCGTTGTTATGCACTCAAGTTTAAATATAGAAGGGGCGATAGCACGACTCAATGTAGAAAGTGAAATATGGTTTTGGGTCTTTCCGTTAGAGCATCCACAGTGGGCGAGTATAACCAAAAATTTGGGATGAAATCGTAACGCAGTGGGACGGAGTAAAGATTAAATCCCAGTCAAAGATCAAATCCCAGATCATATTTGGTCGCGACCAAATACCAAATCCTAATATAGTCGGGCGTAAATTTAAAGTACGCTTGTTGCTGGGCGGACACCCAACCATCCGCCCGTTCACTTACTCATCAGGCGGGCACCAAACCATCCGCCCCATTCAAAATGAAATTCATCAGGCGGACACCCAATCATCCGTCCGTTCACATTTCGTCAGGCGGACACCAAACCATCCGCCCCATTCAAAATGAAATTCATCAGGCGGACACCCAACCATCCGCCCGTTCACTTACTCATCAGGCGGACACCAAACCATCCGCCCCATTCAAATTTCGGGCGTAAACCAATTTTACGCCCCATTCAAGCGTACACCAAATTTACGCCCGTTTTCGTGCGGTGATTAATTTTACGCGCGACCAAACTTGGTCTTCTCCCCATAACGTCACAGTACAGATTAAACTCATATTTAGTCTTTTTTTTTGGTCTTTGATCTTTGAGTTTAGTCGTACCATTGCAGTCGCTCTTAGTAACTTACAAACCAAATGACAAATGAATTCCAGAAATTTCGCTCTGGAGACAATCATATCATTGTCGTGTATAAATAAGTTTGAAGATGAACTCCAGTTGACATTAGTAACCGGAAAGAGAGCTCTCGTTAGTGCTGGAACCGTGATTTTAAACCACATAAAACCGCCAACATACATAAGTGGTGGTCCACACCCTCCAGGAAAAAACAGGGATTCCATTTATGGATTTTGTTGGGAGTGGATGGTTTTTATATAGTTCTAAATCACGGTTCAACAAGAATTTTATAAACTTCCGTCCTTGGAGTACTTATGACCAAAGTAGTGATGGGAATAAAACCACACGCTTCTCGATTGAAATTTTCAATATCCCTGATAGGGGTACCGGTTGCTAGGCAGTGTACCAAAATCTATGAAAGACAAAACACTTCAAACACATGGATATTGGTATACTATCTAACAAATTGATACTCCTACTAGTAGCAACGACGGTTATTTTTGAGCCAAAAGTAGATTCCCTTGGTATGCTATGCTTTGTGCATGGGATTCCCGGACTTTATATAAAGTTTATATATATATATGGTAAATGGTAAAGAACATGGTTTCCACGAATGTAGAGATTGTGCACAGCTCATTACCTTACACCAAAGGCAAAAAGGTACAGAATAACCATCTGTACACGGAAATCGAGGTAAAGCCGGTAACTACACCAGGATACGACGGTCTATGTATACAACACTAGAAGACACAAACTTTACTGTCTAAAACTGGAGTTTCTATTGACCACAACTGCGAGTCATACATACCAATCAAATCAAATC
Source organism: Papaver somniferum (assembly GCF_003573695.1). NCBI lineage: Eukaryota > Viridiplantae > Streptophyta > Magnoliopsida > Ranunculales > Papaveraceae > Papaver > Papaver somniferum. The sequence goes on from NC_039358.1 coordinate 79,405,966, forward strand.
ACTTTTTTGAAACTTCAAATCAGATCACTCACTTCTTACCTTAATTTTCTTTCTATTTTTACCTTTTTTGACATTACAAACTTTAGAATTGTACGATACTTATCATCACATGGCAGGATTCTTCCGTTAAAAGGTCATTTAGTAAACTGAATTTCACATTTCCTGTCCAATGTACCCCTGAACTGATTTTCTTTAAATAAAAAAGTACCGTGAAAGGAGGTAACTAGATAAGGTCGTTGATTTGTTTCAAGGATCCGAGGAGGACGTTTACCTTGTCGGTGAAAGCACGTCCTCCTAGGCCTAGACCAAGTTGTGGGATAAGTGTTACATGCCAATTATTATTATTATTATTATTTTTTTGCGAAGCATGAAATTTATTACATTAGATTGAAATTACACGAAGGTACGTAATACTTATAGAGTCTGTTATTACAATAGAACCGATAGACTGGGGAATTGTATGTCCCCAAATTGTTGTTGTGAGTCTCCCTATGGAGCAATCATCCGATGCTCGATTTGCTAAACTGTCTGCCGCTTGATTTACTTCTCTGTAGATGTGTGTAACGGTATATTGCTGGATTTGGGCGAGCTTTTGTTTGATCTCTGCAATCAGATCAGATATATACCATGGGGCGTTTGTATATGAAGTTATAAATCTCATTAAATTTTCTAAATCCGTTTCAAATTGGACTTTTGGCCATCCTCGTTTCGTCACCATCTTAGAGGCTATGTGCATGGCCCAAGTCTCCGCTGCAAGTGCTGTGGTGATGCCTAGCTGTTGTGTTATTGCTAGGACTGTGTTGGTTTCCTCATTTCGACATATAATACCGGCTCCTGCTATCCCGGGGCTTCCCCTTGCTACCCCATCCGTGTTGATTTTGATCCAATCTGATTGAGGCTTGAACCATCCCACAAAGATGGTTGAAGTTGTTACTGTTCTTTGTGCAGGGTTTGCAAATGGAAGCATCCCAGGGAGCACCGATGAGAGGTGATTCTGGGCCCATGAATATTCCTACTGGAGCTTGATGGCCATTTGCATTACACTTGTTGGGTTTTGTTGTTGTTGGCGATATATCACGTCGTTTCTGGTTAACCATAAGGACCAAAAAAGGAAGCAGAAGGTTGTTGTGATCGGTGCAGGCACTTTTGTTTGAAGGAGTTCAAATATGGTTGTTTTGTGAGGTAGTGAGTTGGGTATTCCTTGAGTGGTGACTTGATGGTTTCTGAGGTGGTGTAGTAAGAGGTTCCAAGAATCTATAGTTGTTTGACAGTGTAGCAGAATGTGATTGGATGTTTCAGGATTAGAACTGCGTTGACGGGATAGGTTGGAATTGGTGAATTGGATGCGGTGAAGAATGTTCAAGGTTGGTACACCCTCATTAATTGCTTTCCACAAGAAAAGTTGTACTTTTGGGGGATATGGTAATGTCCAAAGGAAATTGGATGGTGGAAGGGGGTTTTGTTGAGTTTGCGCTGAAGCGCTAATGAGGCAGTTGTATCCTAAAGCAGTAGTATATTGTGAAAAAGCGGGGGTACAACAACCATGCCCAATATTTCGATTAGCAATCTGTATGGACTAACTCCAATATACTTTCAAGAGAATCAACTAGACTCAATCTTAATAAAGTATATTAAAGAGTTATATCTCTCTTTCTCGATTCAATACTTACTCAAGCAAATAGAAATCTGCGAGTCTAATTGAATACAAGAGAAATCACTTGAACGATACCAAAGACCAATGTTCAAGTATCAATAAAATTTCAATCAACAACCAAAGGTTTGATTTCCCAATTGATTGATTCAAACGCACAACCTGTGATATTTCAATTATAAAGATAAACAATATAATGCGGAAAAGAAATAACACAGACACCAGAAGTTTTGTTAACGAGGAAACTGCAAATGCAGAAAAACCCCGGTATCTAGTCCAGATTGAACACACACTGTATAAAGACTCTACAGACACTATCCTACTACAAACTAACTTCGGTATGGACTGTAGTTGAACCCCAATCAATCTCACAGTGATCCAAGGTACAATTATGCTCCTACGTCTCTGATCCCAGCAGGATACTACACACTTGATTCCCTTAGCTGATCTCACCCATAAATAAGAGTTGCTACGACCCAAAGTCGAAGACTTTAATAAACAAATCTATATCACACATAAAAGTCTAGGATAATAGATAAATCTGTCTCCCACAGAAATACCTACGAGTCTTTTAATAAATCAAGGTGAACAGGAACCAATTGATAACCCGGACTTATATTCCTGAAGAACAACCTAGTATTATAAATCACCTCACAATAATCTTAATCGACGCGGCGAAAGAAGATATTTTGGAATCACAAACGATGAGACGAAGTTGTTTGTGATTACTTTTGTATCTTGCCTATCGGAGATATCAATCTCAAGCCAATCGTTACGATTGTACTCAATACGATAGAAACAACAAGATCAGATCACACAACTACAAGAAAGTAGTATCGGTCTGGCTTCACAATCCCAATGAAGTCTTCAAGTCGTTAACCTACAGGGTCTCGGTAGAAACTTAAGGTTAAAAGAGAATCTACTCTAGATTATACAACTAGTATCACACAGGAGGTGTGGGGATTAGGTTTCCCAGTTGCTAGAGTTCTCCTTTATATAGTCTTTCAAATCAGGGTTTGCAATCAATATTAGCTTAGTAAAAAAGCATTCAATATTCACCGTTAGATGAAAGCCTGATTAGATTCAAGATAATATCTTTTAACTGTTAGATCGAAAACTTAGCTTGTTACACACAAATGAAATGCACGTTTGAGGTTTGTGTAACCGTACCCAAACATGTACATTTGTTGGTTCAACAGTAGTTAACCAAATGGTTAGCCATATGAGCACTTTCATATCAACCATATTCTTCTTCACCATAACTAGTTCAAATGACTCAAATGCACTAGTTAGAGAGTTGTTCAATTGCTTAGATCTTGTAAAAGTATACAAGACACAATCGAAGCAAAAACGATTTGATTCACTCGAATCTATTCATGAAATTTATAGCCACAGTTTGCAAACTTGCATTCCTTAGTTAATATAAGTATAAGTTCACGAATGATCGTTTTTAGAATATAACCAACCTAAGTACGCGGACCAGGTACGCGGACTTAAGTACCCCGAATAAGTTTGTAAATAGTTCACAAACTCCAGCATATTTTCTCGGGAAGAAAACCTCCGATAGTACGCGGACTGAAATTCGCGGACTCTGTTCCGGTTTCCTGAGCAGCAAAGTACACATACTTTGGTTCAAGGAATACGGACTTATACATGTATGTATTACCACACAATGCTTATATCCAACATTGGTTATATAATCTAAACTTTCATTTCAAACATTGAAATATTCTTAGAGGACGTTATACAATTGTTATTCACAAACTATTTTCGTTAAAGCCATTTTCAAGTGATTGAAACATAACATGACTTTCTTCACTAGGTAAAGATGAACTTGGCCAAAGCGAAAGCTTACCAACACATATTTCGAGAAATAGATAAGTGAGATAAACTCGGCTCGAAATAGCAAATGTGTATAATTAAAATCTATATAGCAAAACGACTTTTGTCTCAAGATAGGAGATAGAGTAGATAGACTTTTGAGTGATAGATAAGTTCAAGTCTCCACATACCTTTTAGTCGATGAAGTTACACCAGTTCCTTGAGTAGTTCTTCGTCTTGTATGATGATCGCCATGGAGTTCTTGAGCTCAAATACACTTTTTATCCTAGTCTGAGACTTAGCTATAGTAGACTAGAAATCAAGACTTATAATTTTGATCACTAACATTGACAAACATGCTTGAGATAGCAACGCATGCGAGTTCGACCGAGCAGTGCTCTAACAATCTCCCACTTTGTCAATTTTAGTGACAAAACTATCAATACATATGGAATACAAAAATAGATAAATAAACTTTTGTAGCACTTCTTCCACGTGCCTAACCTTCAACATTACTCGAAATCTTCGTCACTTCCAAGCACTCCAATTATTCCAAAGGTTGTAAGTATAGCATCATCGTTGTTGAAAATCCGTAGCTATAACAATGAGAAAACAAGAATTCTCAATCATTGTTACACAGTGTCATAGTATTATTATACAACATAAAAGTTCAATTGTATCACAACTTCGACAACAATACTATGGTGATATGTATCACTCCCCCTTAGTCAATACTCCATCTCACATGGAAACCACTCCCCCTTACATAATGATCTGAAAACCATATGTATTTGTAGTGTGAACTACACATTAATTGTCCCCCTTTTTGTCAATAAAATTGGCAAAGGTACGAAAATGGGATCCTAATGAAAATTTCCATAGAGATATTTCATGACCAAAAGAAATCACGTATCAACTTATTTAGATGCAATCATATAGCCGAAGCTAAATGCTTTCATCAAGGAGTTTATAAAGATACAAGATAACTCCTATAATATTCCACAGCCGTACTCCCCACAAAGATTTGGCAATTAATCACAAGTTCAATTAAGAACTCTCCCCCATAATATGCCATTCCCGAAAGAACAACAAGAGCGACCTTAATTTCATAAGAAAAGAAGGATTTCTTTGGACATAACAAATCACATACGAATATGAATTTGAATCCAAAAATACTCAATTAGATTAACTACAAGAAAACCCATAATTAATCTAATCGAAAATGCTCAACATAAGAGAAATTACGGAGCCTCATAGTATATACATAAAATATGGATCAGGTAAGATCAATACTGCGAAATAACCAAGGATTCATCATATTTTCTTTCACTATTTGCACATTGACGTACAATAGACATAATCCTTCTAAGCAAAAGTCCATCCTAGCTTCCATCAATATTTGCATAATGACATAATAGGCTTCAAACTTTTGTAATGTCAAAAGATCATTCATTCTTTTATCAATACATGCATATCGACATACGGAAGACTTAACTTTTGACAAGGTATGGGACAATCATAGTTCACGGACGCAGACATACATATCCCATAAAAAATTCCAATATATAAAACCATAAAGATTAATACTGCAAAAATCATCTTCCAAACAATTTTAGAATTTAATAAAATAAACCTAAAAACATGAATATGAAAACGTTGTACATAGCTATGTGTAATCACAATAATGGCTATTCCAAACTCTAGTTATTCTTCTAAACAAAACAAGAAAAGAAGATTTACTAGGCATAAAACTCCTATAAAGCATTTCACTTACTTTGAATAATCTTCTCATATTCTCTATATTCATCAAGCTCATCTTCGATCAGATCAATTCTAGATTCCAGATTATCCATCTTTTCTTCAAGTCTCTTGGAAGAGGCTTCAAGTTCACTTTTCAGGGCACGAACTTGTTCCAAGACGAGATTCATAGTAAAAGAGAGCTTATCAAAATGACAAAAAGAGATGTTCCCATCTACGGAAGAGCCATGATTGTCAGGGATCATCGCATTATCAGAAGAATCAAACCGTATCTTCTTAGATGGAAAGAAAACAGTCCAAACATCATTTTCTTTGCTTGAAAGACTTGAAGAGGACATGATAGAAGACATAGATAAAATGTTTAAGCTAAGGAGAAAAACTTCATCTTAAAAGGAGCTGAGGATAGGAAATAAATATCCAAAATGACCTTTGACCAAAAACCCTAACTGAATTTGGTTATCCTCAGAAAAGGTCTTAAGGAGAAAACAGTTTGTAAACAACAGTTCTAGGCTAACAAAAACAGAAATATTTCATCACAAACCTCTTGAAGATTATGATTTTTGTCTAAGAGGGATAGACAAAAATCATCAATACAGAATTACAAACTGTAATTGTTCCAATCCACTACAGGACTGGGTGATTTCTTACGAGGGGATGAAGTATTTGTTATACCTTGTTTCTGTCTTGTTTTTAAGAAGGAGGCATTATGTACATCATCCTTTCTTTCTTTTAGCACAGATTTGAATACCTTGATTGTTGATTTTCGTAAACTATGCATTTTTTGGGAAATCTCTTTTACAAAAGCCGAGGGTTTTGTATGAGATTTCCTTTTCTTCTTCTGCAAATAATGTTTGAAAGAGGAGAGCTTTTCCTGTTTCTTAGTGCCACAGGTTTTAAGATGATCCTGATAATCACATGAGGAAATCACAAGATTAGGTATTTTCTTGTGATTTTCTATACGATCCTTGTCGTCAAGGTGACTTAAGAATGATATAGAATCAGGAGAAATTTGCTGACAATTTTTAAGAGGCATAATCAAAGAGGTTCAATATGTCTTGTAAGAATCACGATTGCAACTGATCATCTCCAATTTTAATTTAGACAGTTGGCATTCCATATTTTCAATCCTTTTAATTAAGACTTCCTTTTCTAGTTGAAGAATTTCTGAGGAAGTAAGATTGTTTATCATGGAATAATCAGGATTGTTAGGAGGCAGACGTGATTATCAGCAAAAAGATTAAGAGAACCATCACAGATATCATCCTCAGGACAGTAGTCGAGAGTAGCCATCCATGCTTTAGTTATCTCACTCATCTCCGTATCAGGAAATTTAGAAGTATCATGAACACTTCTATAGCACTTGAAACTAGTATGATTAACATAGTTTTTCTGAACTTTTATTGATTGACTGAGCATTATTTTGAGACTTTCTTTTACTCTGTCTAAGAGATTTCTTAAGTTGTTGTATAAACAGTGACAAAGTCGAATTAAAGCAATTATCATCCTTTTTATCAATCAATTTAGGACGTCGAGACTTACGATCATATGCAACAACATGGTTGCTAAACAGATGACGCTTCTCTCTTTGTTCAAGTTCAAGATCGAAAATTTTCAACTTTCCAGCTAGGGAATTTCTGAAAAGTGTATCAAGGTTATTTCCCTCAATGATGGCGTGCTTCTTAGAATCGTATCTAGATGGCAACAATCATAGAATTTTCATCACAATATCCTTTTCAGGAATGGTCTTATCCAATGCAAAAGATGTATTAACAATTTCAGACACTTTGTGATTAAAAGTTTCTTCATCTGCCATACGAAGGTTTTCCCAATCAGAACTACTTTCGAAGCCTAGCTTCTTTCTCATTGGTGTTTCCTTCAAATACGGTTCTAAGATATCCCGGCTTCCTTAGACTTTGTGCACATAGTCACATGGTGCTGAAGGTCTGGGGTAATGGCATGTATGATAGCATTTAAGTCGTCAGAATTATGCTTTGCAGCAAGAATCTGTTCTGGACTATATCTACATATATCTTTCAGTATAGATAAATCGCATTCTGTATTAACCGGAGGATCATAGCCATTAACAACACGTACCCATGTTTGAAAATCACAAGCTTGAAGAAAAGCACGCATAATAATTTTCCACTATAAGTAGTTTGAGCCATCGAAGACTGGTGGTACGTTTATGAATAGAGAATTCTTGTTCATAGAGTCAGATTGCTACAAACACAGACTTATAAGGTCTTTAAACGTGTTTTCCTGCTCTGATACCAATTGAAAAAGCGGGGGTACAACAACCACACCCAATATTTCGATTAGGAATCTGTATGGACTAACTCCAATATACTTTCAAGAGAATCAACTAGACTCAATCTTAATAAAGTATATCAAAGAGTTATATCTCTCTTTCTCGATTCAATACTTACTCAAGCAAATAGAAATCTGCGAGTCTAATTGAATACAAGAGAAATCACTTGAACGATACCAAAGACCAACGTTCAAGTATCAATCAATTTCAATCAACAACCAAAGGTTGGATTTCCCAATTGATTGATTCAAACGCACAACCTGTGATATTTCAATTATAAAGATAAACAATATAATGAGGAAAAAAAATAACACAGACACCAGAAGTTTTGTTAACGAGAAAACCGTAAATGCAGAATAACCCCGGGATCTAGTCCAGATTGAATACACATTGTATTAAGCCGCTACAGACACTAGCCTACTACAAATTAACTTCGGCCTGGACTGTAGTTAAACCCCAATCAATCTCACATTGATCCAAGGTACAATTATGCTCCTACGTCTCTGATCCCAGCAGGATACTACGCACTTGATTCCCTTAGCTGATCTCACCCATAACTAAGAGTTGCTACGACCCAAAGTCGAAGACTTTAATAAACAAATCTGTATCACACAGAAAAGTCTACGGTAATAGATGAATCTGTCCCCCAAAAAAATACCTACGAGTTTTGTTCCGTATTTTGATAAATCAAGGTGAACATGAAATAATTGATAACCCAGACTTATATTCCCGAAGAACAGCCTAGTATTATCAATCACCTCACAATAATCTTAATCGACGTGGCGAAAGAAGATATTGTGGAATCACAAACGATAAGACGAAGATGTTTGTGGTTACTTTAGTATCTTGCATATCGGAGATATCAATCTCAAGACAATCGTTATGATTGTACTCAATACGATATAAACAACAAGATCAGATCACACAACTACAAGAAAGTAGTATCGGTCTGGCTTCACAATCCCAATGAAGTCTTCAAGTCGTTAACCTACAGGATCCAGGTAGAAACCTAAGGTTAAAGGAGAATCGACTCTAGCTTATACAACTAGTATCACACAAGAGGTATGGGGATTAGGTTTCCCAGTTGCTAGAGTTCTCCTTTATATAGTCTTTCAAATCAGGGTTTGCAATCAATGTTATCTTAGTAACAAAGCATTCAATATTCACCGTTAGATGAAAACCTGATTAGATTCAAGCTAATATATTTCAACCGTTAGATCTAAAACTTAGCTTGTTACACACAAATGGAATGCACGTTTTAGGTTTGTGTAACCGTACCCAAACATGTACATTTGTTGTTTCAACAGTAGTTAACCAAATGGTTAGCCATATGAGCACTTTCATATCAACCATATTCTTCTTCACCATAACTAGTTCAAATGACTCAAATGAACTAGTTATAGAGTTGTTCAATTGCTTAGATCTTATAGAAGTATACAAGACACAATCGAAGCAAAAACGATTTGATTCACTCGAATCGATTCATGAACTTTATAGCCACGGTTTGCAAACTTGCATTCCTTATTTAATATAAGTATAAGTTCACGAATAATCGTTTTTAGAATATAACCAACCTAAGTACGCGGACCAGGTACGCAGACTTAAGTACCCGGAATAAGTTTGTAAATAGTTCACAAACTCCAGCAGATTTTCTGGGGAAGAGAACCTCCGACAGTACGCGGACTGGCTTCGCGGACTGAAATTCGCAGACTCTGTTCTGGTTTCCTGAGCAACAAAGTACATAGACTTTGGTTCAAGGAATAAGGACTTATACATGTATGTGTTACCACACAATGCTTATATCCAACATTGGTTATATAATCTAAATTCTCATTTCAAACATTGAAACATTCTTAGAGGTCGTTATATAGTTGTTATTCACAAAATATTTTTCGTCAAATCCATTTTCAAGTGATTGAAACATAACATGATTTCCGTCACTAGGTAAAGATGAACTTGGCCAAACCGAAAGCTTACCAACACATATTTCGAGAAATAGATAAGCGAGATAAACTCGGCTCGAAATAGCAAATGTGTATAATCAAAGTCTATATAGCAAAACGACTTTTGTCTCAAGATAGGAGATAAAGTAGATAGACTTTTGAGTGATAGATAAGTTCAAGTCTCCACATACCTTTTAGTCGATGAAGTTCCACCAGTTTCTTGAGTAGTTCTTCGTCCTTTATGATGATCGCCATGGAGTTTTTGAGCTCAACTACACTTTCTATCCTAGTCCGAGATTTAGCTATAGTATACTAGAAATCAAGACTTATAGTTTTGATCACTAACATTGACAAACATGCTTGAGATAGCAACGCATGCGAGTTCGACCGAGCAGTGCTCTAACATATTTTCCGGTTTTGGTAAAAGGCCATAAGATCCTATCATGCTAGTTGTTTTGTGGGATGTGGATGTTAATGATTCGCTGAATTATGGGGAGGGGTAGTAGGCTCAACCTTTCATGATCGCAATTCCTGGTTGATGAGTCGATGATGTCGGCAACTGATTGTATTGGATAACAAGAGGCTGGGTTAATGTTATTTTCAAATTGTAGGATCATGTTTGCTTGTATGGGGGTGTGTAAACCATCTCGTATTTGGTGAAAGAGATGTTGTTTGAAAAATGGTATGTGTGGGGCCATATGTCTCCATTGTGGGCTAGGGGAAGACGGGAGAGGCTGGATGCTCTCGAAAATGGGGGTCTGGTCAAGGTATTTTACGTTGTACAATTTGGCTAAGATATAGGTCGGGTTTTGGTGAATGTTACAAACTCGTTTCATGAGTAGTGCCTTGTTGTGTTCCTTGCTACTTCAGATACCGAGTTTCATGAGTAGTGTCTTGTTGTGTTCCTTGCTACTTCGGATACCGAGCCCGCCTTGTGATTCGGGTTTGTGGAGCTTGTCATTTCCTAATGGGTGGGATTTCTTTAGAGGCCAAATTTTGGAGATTCGGTAATTTTTTTTGCATTGGCGCTCTATGTGTAAAATCCTAATTCCGTTGCAGCCCATATTCTTTTTTACCTTTTTTTTTCTTTTTTCCTTGTTTTTTTTGTTGAAGCATAATATACCAGTACAACCGTTGACATGGTGGGAGAGCCGACCGAAAAAGAATATGAAGATAGGGTTTGTCTGCGACTACTTTCGCCCCATTTCAGAAAAAGTGATACTTTCGCGCAGTTTCAGAAAAAGTGATACTATCGCGCAGTTTCAGAAAAAGTGGTACTTTCGCTCCGTTGTAGAAAAATGATACTTTCGCCCAATTTCAGAAAAAGTGATACTTTCGTCCCGTTTCAGAAAAAGTGATACTTTTCTGAAACGGGACGAAAGTATCACTTTTCCTGAAACGGAATTTGAAAGTATTACTTTTCCAAAAGCGGAAAATTATTTGATCCATAAACCAAAATATAGTTGCATGATGTGGTATGCATCATTTGTGGTGGTTTGTGTAATGGCTATGCATTCAATTTTCGAGAATTGTGTCAAAAGTGAAAGTATCACTTTTCTTGAAACGGAGGGAGTACATCGTTTTACTAGTTGCAACAGAAAATTAGTTGATGCATAAACCAAAGTATGGCTACATAAAGTATTATGTATCATTTGTGGTGGTTTGCATAACGGATATACATTTAATTTACTAAAATTGTGCATAAAATGATAAATACCTCTGAATTTTTTGTAAAAACTCTAAATTTGATATTGTTGTTTGTACTCGTTGCGTAGATTTTTTTTATAACATTTCCAACGAGATAAAATTTGTAAAATTTGAAGGCACGGATTTTTAGATATGTTATATTAAAGTTTTCTTTCCAATTATACCCCTAAAAAATAGGAGTTATAGTAATTTGACTAAAAGGAATGGATAATTGTGTCAAGTGAAAAAGACTAACCATGGACACCAAATCCAATCTTTTTGTGTCAATTGATGACTTAGATTTTACAAAAAAAATGATCATATAAAGGTCCTCCCTCTGGAAGGTTTACCCCCTCGAGACATTCAGTACAGATTTTCTTAAACAATTTGGTAATATTCCTCGCTTTAAATGATATATTTCTAGCATAATCTTTTTTAATAGTTAGTATTGCTAAATATATCTTTAGGAAACGTATTAATAAGATATTATGTTTAATTTTACTTGAGGTAAATTTATAAAGGCTCTCTCTATTTTTCCATTTCCGTCTTTTATCCCATTTTTGTCGGTTTCGAAAAAGTGACCAGCTTCCACTTGTAGATGTAGATTCTCATTAAATAACCGTGTTTGAGTTGTTAAAAACACCACCAAATAATTTAACAACACTGCATTAGGCATAGTTGTTAGGATCAACAAATGATCCATCCAATTTTTTTCAAGGTTTTCCCTGATAAAGTGGCTAAAGTAACAAAATAAAACTAAACTAAAGTAACATCGAGTAGCTTACCAGTCTAAAATGATCATAAGAGGTCTGAATTAGTGTCTTACTGATTCGTATTTCAGTTGTTAATGTTCTTATTGATTTTTTTTGCTGGAGCTGATGTTGTTTCTTTTATAGCATGTTGCTGCCAAAGTTGATGTTAATTTTGTTCCTACTGAAGTTAGTGCTCTTTTGGAAATAACATTTCGGTAAAATTAATCCAAATCTTGGAATGATATATCAAAAAAGAAAAACATACCAAAATCAATATATTAGTACAAAAACTCTTAATAATAAATCTCTCAACTTAAATCAGAGAGAATAAGTAAATCTAAGTTAACAAGAGAAATTCAAAATCTAAAACTAATACAGAGTTTTAAAACAACTTAAGGATAAAGAGCATTTGAAGAGAGGTTCAGCCTAAAAACAAACTAAAATAACGAGATAAATTTAAAAACTACTGTCAACGAAAATGATTAATGATAAATGATAGTTTTAGTAGAAGAGATCTGTGATGGTTTTTGCTGCTCAAATCTGCTCTCGAAGAGACCTATCTGAGCGATGACGCTCTTAGGGTTTTGGGTTTTCTATCGCTTAGAGATGAAAGAAGTTTATTTTTTTTATCATTGGATCAGTCATGTTCTTCTAAATTTTGTTACATTATGACATATAAGAGTACGGGGAAGAAGAAACTTAAAATTCATCATTTTTCATTGTTTCCCTAAAAAAGGTGCAAAAAGAAAAGAGGTAAAAATCAACATTTCTAACTGTTTCCATAAAAATTGTGTATAAAAGGAAAGACCGCAGAAATCACAATTTCTCATTGTTTCCATAAAAATGTGTATATGAATATATGTTTTTAGCATAAGAACTTATTACAAAAAGCATATCCCATTTTTTTCTATTGTTGTGTGTAACTGATTAGATGGTTATTACCATTCAGTACAAGACTGGATTTGGAACAAGGAGTACAAAGGCTGTTCAAGACAAGACTCACTGCTCTAGTATAGGAATGAATCAGGTGATGATGCAAGAAGAAGTGTCAGTGCCTTCCAATATAGTTCCTTCAATGGTAGGTGTGCCTAATCTCTTCTTGTTGATTTCAGTATGAAGATAATAATATCGAGTTGCAGAGGGTTGGCTAGACCCTCATTCTGTGGAGTGATGAAGCAACTTGTTAAGAAACATAACCTCAGATCGTAGTTTTGCCTAAAAATAGAGGACCATTTTTGAACATGTCGTTGAATTGGTTAAAAGACTTAGATATAATTCTTCAATCATTGTGGACCCAGTTGGATTCTCTAGAGGAATGATGATTATTTGGAATAAAGAAGAGGTGGATATTCAAGCCACTTCTAAAACTAGGTGGCATATTCATGTCGTGGTGACCGCAAAGTTTCAGAAGTCTTGGATATTATCCATTATTTATGCCAGCACTAATAAAGTGTGTAGGATGAGGGTGGTGAGATATGGTGAATGGAATCGGCGGGATTCAAAATACTGACCGGATGGTTATGGGAGGCTTAAACGCTACTGGAAGTGAAAAAGAGAAAGTTGGTGGGAGAAATCCAACTGCTAGTCAGCTGGAGGAATTTATTATCTTGTGAATCAAAATGGGCTTATTGACCTAAGTTCTCATGGGCCGAAATGGACCTGCAACAAGAAATGAGTGAGATTGGCAAACATAAAAGAGAGAATGGACAAGGTGATGGCTAATCCTTCATGGTGTAACAGGTTCCCTAATATCTAGGTATACATTTACCTTATTTCGATTCTGACCATAGAGTTATTTTTATTGATCTTGATCCTAAAAATAAATTTAAACCTATTCCATATATACTAGAAACTATATGGATTGAGGATTCTAGATTGCTTGAGGTTGTTAAAAAGGCTGGCAACCTATTGATTCTGGTGGGTTGCATCATAATTATTTCATAGCATAGAGAGATTTCAAACTAATTCTAAAACGTGGCATAAAAATATTTTTGACAATCTTTCAGAAAATATTGAAAATGCTTTACAAGAGCTTAACAAGGCTCAGTGTAAGTTTGATAGATTCCTTTCAGATACTAATAAAGCTCATATGACTAACTGTTATGTGATTATTTAAATTTTCTTAGGATGGAGGAAATCTTTTGGAAGCAAAAGTCTAGAGTTAGTTGTCTTCTTGAAGGAAATCCGAACACTAAGTTATTTTACACCTCTAATTTGGTTAGGAGAAGTAGAAATCGTATTGTTAGGCTTAAAGATAATAATGGTAAATGGATTGACAAATTGCCTGATATTGAGAAGCATATTATAGATCATTTTTGTAACTTGTATTCTGCTAGTAGTAATGAATGTGACGAAGATGATATTGAAAGTTTGTTTCCTCCTGTTATTTCTATGTCTGAAAATGCACCAATAACTAGACCTGTTTGTGAAAGTGAAATCAAGAAGGCTATGAAATAACTTGGTGCTTATAAGGCATCAGGCCCTGATGAAATGCAGGGATATTTCTCTGTCAAATACCGGAAATAGGTAGGACATAATATAATTTAACTGATAATGGATTTTTTTACAAAAAGGTCAGTTGCATCATAGACTCAACAAGACTTTTATTGCCCCCATTCATAAGAAATATTTCCTAAACACCATTAAGGAGTATAGGCCTATAAGTCTCTGTAATTTCACTATGAAAATCATCACCAAAACTATTGGTAATAGACTTAGACAGTTGTTAAATAAATTTATATCTCCTAGTCAACATGCTTTTGTGCCTAGTAGATCAATATTTGATTCTGCTGTTATTTGCAATGAGATAATCCGTTCTTTCAAACAAACAAAAAAAGGGAAAGGGAGGGATGACCTTGAAGTTTGGCTTTGATAAAGCTTTTGACAGAGTTAGATGGTATTTATCTTTAAAATTATAAATTTTTTGGGATTTGATAATACTTTTGTTAATTGGATTAAGTTGTGTATTAACATAGTCTCTCTTCAGGTCTTAATTAATGGGTCTCCTAGTGAGAGTTTTAACTATGCTAATGGTCTTAGACAGGGAGACCCATTTGTTAGAGCATAGCTCGGTTGTACCCACCAAGCGTTGGTATGTCAAGTTTGGTTGTCATATTTTAGTATCAAAACTCATCTAGAGTCATTTGATTAAATACTAGAGTCAACTTCGTTTAGGTTAGACTAGAAAGTCTAGGAATGTTAAGACGTACAAGTATTACTCTGAAGACCTGAAGAATGTAAAGAAGTAACGATTACAATGACTACATCGTCATTCCACTTGAGAAGAAAAATAGAGTTAATTCTGATCTTTATTTTGGTCTTATCGAACAAGCGATTATATTTGTACAATCGGTTTAGCAAAGGAATTAAGGTGCTGAGTCGATTTTTGGTTTGCTAAACTATTAGGGAAAATTGCTTCGGGTAATTGTTTTGTTGGTAACATATCAAAACAAAATTACTTTGTAGTTTCGGTTTTGATATTGGTTATCAAAAATGGTGTGTGGAACCCTCGTGCTTAACTCTTATAGGTTTTGCAAGTCTCTTTGTAAGATTTGTAAGATCCTTTCGGTTTGTCCTTTATTTGCTCATACCTTTGTCATTTTGTGACAAAAAGGGGGAGAAATATATGGAGTAAACAAGTGATATTGATATTGATTTGTATTGATTTGGTATCACTAAGGAAAGGACAATGGTGCTTAAACATTATATCTAACGAAAGAGTAAAGTATTGAATAAGGGGGAATAACATATCATATGATGATGGAAATAACAAAGACGTGTGGATTGAATATATACCTATCTTACCTTTAGGGGGAGTATTAGCTTTGTTATTATAATGTCAACAACGGCATTTAAAGGATTGAATGTACACAGGTTATTGTGTTGTTGAATTTGGGAATCAAGCATATGTATAATGAATTATTGTAATTTATTTATCCATATGATGTAAGAGTTTTGTCACTAAAATTGAAAAAAGGGGGAGATTGTTAGAGCATAGCTCGGTTGAACCCACCAAGCGTTGGTATGTCAAGTTTGCTTGTCATATTTTAGTGAACCAAAACTCATTTAAAGAGTCGCTTGATTATTTACTAGAGTCAACTTCGTATAGGTTATCTTTAAAGTATTAGGATATGAGACATTACAAGTATTATGTGAAGACTTAAAGAATGTGAGGAGCTACAACGACGACATCATCCTTCCACTTGAGGTTAGTAATATTTGACTTGAACTGTTTCATTCCCTAACGTATCTTTCAAGTCGTGCATATTGAAAACATAACTGCGAAGCTGTGAATGATTACACTCTAGTTAGACATAGTATTAAGGAATACAATACAAAGTATAACGTATATCTTTTGAACTTCGTATATAAGACATCGACATAATCGTACGAATGCTATTGTGATTATGTATGGGTATGAGTGAAGCTTTCGTCCTAGGAAACAATGTTTTACATTCGTTTAAAGGAAGTAAATTCATAAAATTGTTTTGTGAATCGAAAGGGAAATCGCTAGGCTTATTGGTATTGTTATTCATTGAAAATCTTTTGAATTACCAATATGTGTGTTTAGTATAACCGCTCATAACTTGTTTATGTATCTTGGTAAAACTATTCACTAGGCATGCCTTTTGTATTGGTATGAGTTTTATTAGTGAAACCGATCTTAAGTAATCACCTGAGATGGTAAGATCGATGTCTTGAATTTGGTGTGACTAAATACTAGCCATTGGGTAACCGATCCTAGTAAGAGGTGTGACCGATCACAAGAGGGAGTGTAATCGATCCTTGTAAGAGGTTTAACAAGTTTTAGTAAGTTGGTGTAACCGATCCTATAACTTGGTCAACCGATCATAAGTTTTACCTTAAGAAGTGGTAACCGATCCTAGTACTTAGCCATTTTATGGTAACTAATGTAACCGATCCTAGTACCCACTTGGAGGTAGAACCGAAACTTTATGTTGAGGTAGAACCGTGAAACCCATTAATGGTGATTTGATAGGATAATCAATCACATAGTTCTTGGAAGTCAGATGAACCAATTCTAAATTTGTTTGGAAGTGTGGCAAATCGGTTACAAGATTGTAAATATGAAAAAGGATTTACAAAGTAAAGATGTCGACATACTTTGAACATGTGCAGTAACTCTTATCTTTTATTGTTCGAAGATATTCCTTAATAGCTAAAGGAGAATCCCGGATCGAAATAAATTGAGAATCTTTTAATTAAGGTTTTTAGTTTTTATATGCTTTTAATTTCCAGTAATTAAAATGCATATCTTTAGAAAATAAAAATTAGTAATGTGCATTTACTAATAGGAGATTTTCTACTGAGATTTCGGTCATTAATTGGACAGATCATTTCCAGGAATTATGAAAACCGTTTTTGGCTTTATTGCATATCTTTGAGAATATTCGGTTTTGGAAATTCCTTGGTGTCCAAACTTCCTTGGTCTATAAATATTGAAGTTTGCATTTCAAGCAAACTAATCCTCAGAGCCAGAAAAACTACCTAGTTGTGTTGTTACTGGTGGAGCCGCGTATTCAGAGAGGAAAGTAACCTAATTAGGCGAAATCTCTTACGACCGCTCAGTTTAAAGACTTCTTTGGGATTGAGAAACTCTATTAGTATTGTTGGTGGGAAACTAGATAATTGCGGTTTATTATTAGTTTTCCATTGATTTGATTGACTAACGGTTGTTGAACTTTGCTTGCACCTAGTTTGTTTATGCTTGATAATCTTCACTTCTGATATAAGATTCACTCAAACTAGATCGAAATTTCGACGGAGATCTTTAGACTATTTGTATATCTAAAGACGTCTTGTGATAATCCATTGTCAACAGACTCTGTTCTATGTGTGACTGATCACAAGAGATTCAAGTTGATTGTGTGCAGGTGTTTATTGAAGATCTAAGAAGATTTGAAGACGAAGAAGATTTCTGATTTGGGTTCATAATCTTTGGTGTGTACAATACTTGTTTCGGCGGGAAAAGGATCCAACTATAATCGGTTTATCTTTGTGATAGATTGGATTGATTAGTTGAGTAGAGCGGCATCAATTCAATTCTTTATGATTCAAAGTATTGATTGCAAAATCTTGACAGTTACTTTGGTAATTGTTATTGGATAGATCTAAGGACCTGACAAAGGAGTTTATTGGGATAAACGGAAGAGCCTTTTGTCAAACTCATATCACTTGGTTGAAAAGAGTTGTTACCGAACAGATTTGTTGTTCCTTTACTGTTTGGAATACGAACCAAAGGAATTGTTCCAAGTGTGTGACTTATTGCAAGTTGGAGGCCCAGGGATACAAACGGAACTAGGTGAACTATAGGTTTAGTTGTTTGGTCTTAACTATACGAAGTTGGTTTATATTTTGTATAGCGGCTTAATCCTAAGAGTATTCAATTCTAGACAAGGTCCCGGGGTTTTTCTGCATTTGCGGTTTCCTCGTTAACAAAACCTTGTTGTGTCTTTTACTTTTCTATTTCCACAATTATGATTGTTTTATTATAATTAGAAGTAAAATATATAAACGTTAATTCCTATTTACTTGATAGAAATCCTATTGTGTTTGGTTAAGTCCGAACCTTTTATCAAGTAAACATACTTCGTTATTGTATTGTCTCGATCTTGTATCCATAGTCAGTCACACAAGTTATCTTGTTGTCGTATTGTCTCGATCTCATATCCATATACAATCACACGAAGTGTGAACCGGTTAGTTGTATTGTCTTGACTCAGTCCATAGACAATCACTTTCGGAGAAAGGACTTATAGGTAGAAAAGTTTTAGATTGAGGTATATTTGGGTACCCTCGTCTTTTCAGAAAGGAAATCATGATTTCTTAGGTTCTTTATTGAATATCTTTTGAATGACCAATATAAGATGACAACGTAGAACCTATCTTAACTTGTTGATATTTGAGGTATAACCGGTCATAGCCTATATTTTATAGCATGTTGTAATCAATTACAAGATACTTTGTGAAGCATGGTGTAACCGATCACAAGCTACATTGAGAAGTTATTGTAATCGGTCACAAGCTACCTTTTGGAAGCATGGTGTAAACGGTCACAAGATAATTTGGGAAGTTAGTTGTAATCCGTCACAAGTTTCTTTGGAAACCAAGGTGTAACTGATCACAAGCTAACTCGGAAAGTAAGGTGTAACCGATCACAAACTACCTTTGGGAAGAAAGGTGTAACCGGTCACAACCTGGTTTAGGAAGCATGGTATAACCGATCACAACTTACATTGTGAGGTCGGTACAACCGATCCCAATGAGCAAAACTGAGTTCTCAATATTCACATATCTCTTTATGTTTTATGTGAAACTTGGAATTAGGGTTTGCTGAGAAACTTCTAGATGTCAACATATTTGAACATGTACATAACTCTTATCATTAATTTTTCAAAGATATTCCTGGATACTCAAGGTGATCCCAGGTCCGAAAAATTGGAAAGAACTTAATTATGACTTTCATAATATATGTTTTAATTACCAGCAATTAAAGCATATCCTCTGGAAAATATTATTAGTTAATGCGCTAGACTAATAATATAAGTTTTCTAAGAGAGTTTACGGAAATATGGTTTGATATTTACTTGGAAATAGGAAAACCGAATTAGGTACTTTAATGTGAATATATTGATAATATTTTCGGTTTTGGAATTTCCTTGTTGTCCAAACAACCTTGGTGTATAAATACTTGAGTTTGCATTTCTTCAAAACTATCCTAAGAGCCAGGAAAACTTCATTCTTGTTATTTCTGGTGGAGCCGTCTATCTGGAGAGGAAAGTACCCTAATTAAGCGAAATCTCTTATGATCGCTCGTTTAAAGACTTCTGTGGGGATCAAGAAGCTCTACGAGTACCGTTGGTAGGAAACTAGATAGTTGCATTGTTATTGTAGTTTTCGATTATTGATTTGGTTGACTAACGATTGTTGAAACTTTGATTGCACCTAGTTTGTTTATTCTTGAGAACATTCTCTTCTGATATAAGGCTCACTCAAACTAGATCAAAGTATTGACAGGATCATTAGAACCATTTTCGGATCTAAAAACATCTTGTGATAATCCATTGTTAACAGACTCCGTAATGTGTGTGATTGATCAAAATAGGATTCAAGTGGTGTTGTGCAGGTTATTATTGAAGACAAACGAAGATATGAAGACGACGTATCTTGTAAATTGTGTGCACAAACCTTGATCGGTTGGGGTCCAACTAGAATCGTGTTTTTCTTTGATAAACTTGATTGTCTATTTGCGTGAGATCGGTATCACCTTATAGTTTCTCTTTGAGATCTATATTAATTGATTGCAAATCTAGAGTTTGATTATTTCGGTAGTCAAAGTTTACATTGATTTAACCATACAAAGGAGTTTATTAGATTAAACAGAAGACCCTTTGTCAACGACTCATAATATCTTATTACCAAGATTGAATAGAGTGGTTACCAAACAGATTTATCCTTTACTGTATGGAATACGATCAAAAGGATTTGGTGATTCACGTGCGTAACTCTAGTAGTTGAAGAAACATGGATACTGAGGAAACTAAGTAGCTAGGGGTAGTATACTTGGTCTCAACTATACGAAGTTGGTATTGGATTTTGTAAAGGACTTAATTCTGAGAGTATTCAAAACTGGGACTAGGTCCCGGGTTTTTTTTTTTTTGCATCTACGGTTTCCTCGTTAACAAAATCTTGTTGCGTCTTTACTTTGTTTTCGGCATTATAATTGTTATTATAATTAAGTAAATTACATATGTACGTTAATCTAAATTACTTGACATTGATCCTAATAGTCTATCGGTTATCACCACAGCTATTGTCAAGTAAATATCTTGTTGTCGTATTGTTTCGACCTCGTCCATAAACAATCACACAAGGTATATATAGGACTTAGTTGTATTGTCTCGAATTTTTCCATAGACGATCATTTAAGAAACTGGACTTATAGGTTGATATTTAAAAGATTGTGGTGTATTTGGGTACCCTCGTCTTTTCACCATTGTCTCTGTTCCTTTTTATAATTTGTCTTGAGACCTTGTATAGAATAATTAATAAAGGGATGGAGGAGAAGGGTATATCCGGAATCATTGTTTCTAGAAGAGCACCTTTGATTCCACACTCTTTATATGTAGATGACTGCATTATTTTTCTCAAAGCTTCATATAAGAATATATGTAATTCGAGAAACATTCTTGATAGGTGATTAATGATGCTAAGTCTACCATACTTCCCTCGACCAATCTGGGAAGGAGTGGCGAAGGCGCTAGATGACTATGGAGCCAGGTAAGTATCTTGGATACCATTTCAATGAGGTAGAATTAGTTGTAATACCACCTATCTTGAACTTACTGAAAAGATGGCCAATACAATGCAAGGATGGAAATCAAAAAATTTAAGTCCAGCTGGTAGGACTACCATCGGGCCTGTTTTGGATCCTGTCTCAAATCATGTTATGTCCGTGCTTAAACCTCTGAAAAGTTTGATCTCAAGGATTGATAAGTTTAAGAAAAACTTTTTGTGGGGAAGTAACAAGGATAAAAGGAGTATTAATAAGGTTAGTTGGGAGAAAGTATGTAGACCTGTGGAATTTGGAGGCTTAGGTGTGAAGAATCTGGAGCTTAATAATTTTGCTATGTTAGAAAAAATGGCTTGGAGAGTTTACGCAAACCCTAATTATGAAGTCACAAGGATACTCAAAGCTAAGTATCACTCAGATGTTGACTTCTGGACTTGTGAGGCTAAACTTAAGGGGAGACACATTGTGAAGTCTTGTTTAAGATGGAACATTAGTAATGGAGAGAGTGTGAATGTATGGAGCGATCCCTGGATTGATATTTTTCCTCTTTCCATTATAGCCGACGTCTCTAATCAGAATGTTCCAGATTTATTAGTGAAAGATATTATTAATGCTGAAACCATAAATTAGGATCTTACAAATATTGGTACTTTCAATTTTATACAGGTTGCGGAAAAAATCAGAGTTATTCCCATAGAAAATATTAACTGTGAGAATCAGGGTGTTTGGTCCTAGAGTAAAAATCGCAATGTTTCAGTTTAAGAGGCATATAAATTCTTAATCTCTAATAAAATGCGCAATCCTTTGTCTAATCTTGATTGGAAGTTTATGTGGAGACTAAAATTAATACCCACAGAAAATTAAATATTTTATGCGACGTTTATGCCACAATAGACTCAACTTGAATGAGTCCCTTTATTGAAAACATATAATCCTCACCCGGGTTGTAGCTGATGTAATAAATATTTTGAAACTAGTTACCATTTTTTCTTGGTTGTAGTGTTGCCAGACCTTTGTGGAAGAAGATCAAAGACTGGTTTGGTTTCCGTCCTGAAATTGACAACATGAGTCCTACTATTATGAAAGGTTATTGCAGGTTTGCAGGGGAAATTGGTGAAGTTGAATGGCTGAATATCCTCCCATTCGTTCTCTGGTCCATTTGGATTGAAAGGAATTAATGTGTATTCAAAATAAAGGTGTTTTCCCCAACAAGGATTCCTGCTAATGCTATTCGAAGTGCCAGAAATAACAACACTTGTAGCAGAGAGAAAGAGGATACTAGAACAATTGATATTGATGTTCCTTTGACTTGTCCTAGGCAAGGATACAATAAGTTTAATTGTGGTGATGCCTCCAATTTAGTTAACAATACAAGAGTTAGTGGAGTCATAAGAGGAGATAATGGTATGTTCCAAGCATGTTTTGCTAGACATGTTCATAAGAATGATAATAATGTTGAAGATTATGGGCGATTAGAGATGGATTAAATTTGGCGAAAGAGATGGGAATAAGGCGTATTTAGGTGGAAATTGATTCCACTTATACTTTCAAGTTATTCTAGAAGGTGGTTACCATTCCATGGGTCATGAGAAGCCTGATTCAAGACATTGATAATCTTATGGTTGACTTTGAAGAAGTTGTAATAGAACAAAGATATAAAGAGTCAAATTTTGGCGCAGATTACCTTGCCAAATCTAGTGCAACAAAGGTGATCGAAGGTGTGTGTATTACTCAACCTCCTCCTGGGATTATCAGGCTTTTGGTTAACGATTTTATTGATAGATCTGCTATGAGAAGTGTGAGGATGGGTATTTAGTTTTTCAGTCTGCGTGCTACTTATTAAAAAAAGGTTATTACCATTGAAAGCCTTAAATAAACATGATAGTTTTTTTTTTAAATTTTTTTTTTTATAATGTTGACGGTGGAACCTATCCGGTTTTAACCCTGATAGCTAACTAAATCGTGTAACATATGCGTTAAATAACCAACAAATTTTTGTAACAAAAATAAAGTATTTTCAGTTAATATACAACTTTTAAATCAAGTCAATTTCTTCAGTGATTAATTTCAGTTTCTTAAATCATTTTTGTTACTAAACTAAAAGGAGTGTGTTTTAATAACTTTTAGATAATAATATTTCAAATTTGAGATCCTGAAATAACTTTAAACTTGAAATATGTAAATATATTTAAAAAATTTGTATGATTGTCATATCGCAAATTCGGTCTGCAAAAAAAAGGGTAAGGTGTAGTAGTTCAACTCGAATAAGTTATTCGTGTCCCAAATAGTTCCTCAAACCATCTAAAAACTTAAACATTTTATCTTCTTCTCCACTCTTTCATTTTTTATTGTTTCTCTCAAAATCATTATCGTTTAATATCTTCAAAAATGAGTGATGGAAAACAATCAAGTATCAAACCTGAAGTTACTACTAATTTCGAAATCGCCAGATCAACTTAGAAAACTAAACGAAAAGTTAAAACCACTTATCTTGTTAAAGAAATTACTGAACCTGTTGAAAAAGAGTTCATCAATGGCTAGAAAAATATGGTAAGTGATGAGAAAAATGCAATCAGGTTACACTATATTATAAGTTAGAATATTGAGAATGGTGATTTACAGAGTTTAGACGATATTTTTTTATTGGAAATCGCCATGGACGTTGGATGATGACTTTGAAGAATTTCGATGCTGATAATAACCGAGAGAACAATAACCAGCGTCATCATGGTCGTAATCCTTTAACCATGACGACTTTTGGTAGTTGTTCTAGTAGTCATGTTTAGATTATCTAGGCCGTGACGACTAAATGTGTAAAACAATAATGTTTTTGTGCAAAACTTGGTCACATTCGTCATGGTTTGAATATTTATCATTGACGACTATGTATCAACACTTATAGTTGACATAATTGTTTTAACTCCACCATGACGACTGAGAAAAAATGTTCCAACCATCTCTTATGTGTTTACAACTAGTTGTGTGTTGTTTTCTTATTTAGTCTCCAGCAGAATAAGAAACTAAATGAAAAGGCTACTCCTCATTCAAAAACTCCTTGTAAAATAACTGGAGAGGTAATTGCACAATAAATTCAAACTTGGATGGCGAATGATTCGGATTGTGTAAGTTGGTTGAACAATGATGTCAATCCTAACAGTGATTAGGATCACTTCAACTATATTGAATCAGAGAAGAAGAGGAACATTATGATGCAAGATTATTTTTTAGGGAATCAGACTTTAGTGAAGTAATCCCGATTACAATGAAAATAGCGACTACGTAGGTCCTCTTTGTTTTCTGCATCAGTATGCTCATGTCCAGAGAGATCCCCATCAACACTTAACAAGTGCTTCAAATCATTATTTTCTCGTGTCCTTGACTTTGTAATAGTTGGTATACTTTTTGGATCTTGCTTCATCGGTTCTTCAACCTCTTCCATAAAAGGGTAGACAATTGACATCAACTTGTTCCAAAATACTTTTTTTTGCAACGAACAGATAAAGAAGAGTTATGGATGGGAAAAGACCTCAAGGAACAGATGAAGTCATACTATGGATAAAACATATACTTTATATTTTGGGAGGAAAAGATTTTTTTTCTTCAGAACTACCTTCTTTAGAGAACTTGTTATCCATTGGAAGGTAGTTATAGATAGTTAATAACATGTAAATATCTCATAATGGGGGTCTCTCTTGGGGTTTTTTCACATTTTTTTCAATACGTTCTCAACCTTTTAAGTCAAAAAAATACTTTTTTTGTACGTTGTTCTTTTTAGAGTACATGTCGATAATTATCCGCCCAAGCTTGATGTACCCTAAGTCTTCACTAAGATCTTGTTTAAGCTTTGGGGTACAAAATAGTTGCCTCAAATAAGGATCTTTCTTATTTGCAGTAGTTGGTATACCTCTTGGATCTTGATTCGTCGGTTCTTCAAGCTCTTCCATAAAAGGGTAAACAATTGGCATCAAATTGTGCTTAAATACTTGTTTTTGCAAGATGTTCTTTTTGGGGTACATGTCGATAGTTATTCGCCCAAGATCCATGTCCCCAAGGTCTTCACTAAGATCTTCTTTAGGATTTGAGATAAAAAAAAATAGTTGCCTCAAATAAGGATCAATATATATCCTCAGTCGGAATAAAAGCTCTTTACTTACCAAGCATATGATGACAAGGAAGTCCGAAAGCTGGTATCGTCCTGCAATATTTACAAGAAGATCTCCAGTCATCGTAGTCCTTATACAACTTGAGTAGTTGCATCATATAACGTATTACCCAATGCGGTACGTCATAATGTATACTCACAAGCAACCAATCATCATCTTTATTCAATTTTCTTACTTATCTTAGTGATATCACTATTGGTGTACTCATGAATAACATGTTGTACCGTAATGATCCCATTTTGACTCGTGTTAAGTATACTTTTTAGTCTTCATTGAACTTGCTCTACCATACTTGTGGACTCAAGTCTGAAGTGTTTAAAAAAAACATAAGTAGAAGCATATATAAACATTTCTTTATGTGGGTCCAACCATTATATCTTGCAATATGCCACTACTTTGGGGTAATAAGTGCCCAAATCATTCCCAAACTTCTTCACATTCCTTTCACATTTTCCACAGTCATACACCAAACCAATTTATCCCACTCTTTCATAAATAAGCAGAATTTTATTTATTCTTCGACTTCTTTCATTTTCTCTTCATCTTTCTCCTCATTAGTTAGTTTATTAAGACGTTCATCTTCCTCCTTTATACTTTAACTACCTTTCTTTGCCTTTTTCTTTTGGATATGATGCATGTGATTTTTCCTAAGATTTCATTGTATGTGCCAAGTACAAATCAAACTTTGTGCCTTCAGGCAAACTATCTTCATAGGATTCATTAGTGATTGCTCATTCTAGGTCATTATAATCTCGAGAGTTTATTCGTCGCATTAAAGAAGCTTCAAAGTTTCTAATACCCAAATAAAACTCTCGTCCTTCTCATGATCCATATAACACCATGCCGTCGTGAATGATTGATTGTCTGAGATTTTTCTTATATTGTTCGACAAAGGCATGTTGTACCTATTCGTCTTATAAGTATAATCCATAAGTAAAACTTGGTAAAAATACAGAGCCCATTCAACCATCTTCGGATACACAATAAAAATATGATTCATTATTCAATCAATGTTATATGGTGTCTCACCGTGTAATTGTGTTTGTTGGCCAATAAGTATGATTCTTGCATAACCTTCCTACCATCCCATTCAAACCTTTTGATATTTGTTTTGGCCGCATAAATTATAGACAATGAAAAATGTTACCCTTGTCATCCTCCTTGAACTTACTTAAGAGCTTATTTGGTCTAATTCCTCATTTGATTGTACTTATGGGAACTCGTGTGCTTGAACTTGACAACAGGGGGATGTCCAACAAGACTTTGTAGATCGTTATGGTTGTGACAACCATTAGCAACTCTACAATTTCTCCACTTGTTCTCTTGGTTCGAATTTAATATAATCTTGAATGGGAAGCCACACTTCTTGACTTAACCTTGTACACCTTGCTCGTATTCCTGGGATACACATAACCCTTTTTTTCTCTCTAGGTAGCGGAATGCTTAATTCTGCAGAGATTATGGAATTTGGCCGGAATCGTCCGGAATTTTCGGTTGAATCTCGGGTGATTCGGCCGGAAACTTGGTTGAAGCTTTTGAAATTTGTATGGATCTAGAGTTTTCTATTATTTTGAATAAAGACTTGTTTCTATTTTAATAAATTGGTGGTATTGTGAAAAACGTTTAAATAATGCTTGATATACATATTATATGTATAAAACTCGTAACGAATTTCCGATAGTTACTACGATATTTCACCGAAAACCTCATCGAGATAAAGTTGTACCAGTGTTCAGGAATCCGGAATCAACTATATTGGCTTGACCTTTAGATTCAGATTCGATCCTTTTGTTTCGGGAGGAATAACCTCTCATCATATTGCAGCAGTAGGTACCTTTGACATATTAGCAGGCCCCGGATAATGTTTTATCACCAGAGTCATGATCATTGTGCCATTGTACCAATGTCATGAAGTTTGTGAAGAGCAAATTTTTCAGGGGGGTCATGTGGAAACTTTGATAATTTTGTTTTTTATTGGATGTCCCTTCTGTAACCATTTTATAGATATGGTACTACATGTTTCCTTCCAAAAGAAAAAACAAGTTATTTCAAAAAAGAAAAAGGATTAAAGAAAAAACAAGTGCCATCCATCCGTTTGTAGATCATTAGTTTTCCTTTAAAGAACTTGCACATTTAACTTGTTTGATTAATATGTCGATCTCCCATCATAGAGTCGACCTAAACGTACTATACTAATCTGGATTAGATGGATCATGATATTGAATGAAAAGAAGTGTGAGTGGAAGTGCTTAGGTTAAGCATCACCACTATTTGCTTTGAAATATTTATGAAGATGACAAAAATTAGTAAATTGTGGAGACATGAAATGACTAACGATATCCCATCCCAAATAGTGAATGTCTATAGAGGTTAATTTTCTAATAATTCTATACCAGTGTCACTAATCTCTTAACCACCTAAATGCAAAGATAAGATTTGTTTGTATTTTTAATTTTGTTCTTTTGAGTCCACATAATATTTCATGGCTAAGTATGAAACAGTGTTTACATCATTTGCCAATTTTATGAGAATGTGAGTTAGGCATTCCAACAGCCTCATTCACTATTCAAAGAAAACTAGTGATAGCCTAGTTTCGTAGGTAGTACTGTGGAACTAAACCTAGTACACATAATAAGTCACACGGATGGTTAGGTTCAATGAATAGTATCTTTTGACAAAAGGAAGGCATTAGATCTCAGTACAGTACTGCTATTCGCGTGTTATCATTAATACTCGTATCATCAAAGCTCCAAGGATGCCACAAGGATCAGCCGTTCCGCTATTCTTGCAACGCTTTATTATATTATTAAGGATGACAAGCCAGCTTCTTCCTGTTTCATCATCATTATCATTGGGATACGCATTCACACACGATAATTGTTATTTGGCACCAAAGTCAGATATCAGTACTATTAACCGATCCAGATATTACTGTGAGGAAACTGTAAGGATAAGTAGCACTCGAGTGAAGATATCAATATGATCGTCTGGCATGAGAAGTGAATTTACATGGTAAGATGTTAAATAGACGCTATTGAGGTAACAAAAACTAAAGTCGATCAATGGGATTATTATTTGAAATCAATTATTGTACCTATGCGGGGCAGTAAATAGTGTCTTATCCTTTTAGAGGACCCTCCTCCAATGTAGAGATTGTGGTTAAATTGGGAAGCTTTTGACGTGAGATACTGTCGATTGTCTTTTGATCAGTTGGTTCCTCTTGTATTATCTTGATATCTACTACAGTAACTGCCAATCGTCAGGAGTACTTTTTGTTAATAGAAAAATGCCTTTTTTCCGTTCACAGAAAATGGGAATAGAGATGATTTTGGATCATAATTGCTTTGATAAAAGGTAATAGTAGTCCATCATCTTAAAGCCACGCTGATATTAGAGATTTTTTTTTGCTTTAAATGCCTACAATAATGCAGTTGTATTGGATTATTAGGGATCTACTTTTTCCAAATGAAATGCATAATGCACCTGGCTAAGTGAATAATTTGAGGGGTCTTCTGGATGTTGCGGATGGAGTCTTTTAGCTTTCAAGTATGAATCCAAGATAAGATAGAAAAATACTGCAAAATAAAGTAAAATTTGTGAGGGAAAAAATACCGTCAAATTGCCTTAGAGAAAGGGCAATGAAGTAACATATGATCCAGGTTTTCCATCTGATTTAATTTGTGGAGTACACATTTTAAATCAACATTATGCAAATGATGAAAGATTCTTGCTTTAAATGGAACAACATGAAGGATTACTTTCCGCAGAAAAATCTGAAACTTGTAAGGAACTTTCAACTGTTGAGGTAATCACACTGAGTTGTCCGTGATCATTTCCTTGTCACAGAGCATCTTTTAAGTTGAGGCAATTGTAAAATTAAAATAAACTATCTTCTTGGTATAAGTGAATAAGAATAGTTAAAATGGAATTCACCAGATCAGACGTAAAAAGTTGACGAAACCGCGACACATTCCATTGTCCAGTATGAGTATCTATAAGATCTGAAACCCATGATACTCACAAGTATTCAAGTTGCTCCAATCTTGTAATGTAGAATTCAAAGAAGAAATCCAGTTAAAGGTCCAAATGTTGATATGAGAACCATTGCCTACTTGCCATTTAGCATTTTTCAAAACAATATCAAGCCCAATACACATACTTTGCGAAATCCAATTTGAATTAGAATTTACTGGTGGAGGGAAAAATTGCAAGTCATTATGAGAAAAATGTTCACATTTCAACATTTTTGCCCATAAAACATCTTGGTTGTGTAACAATTGCCAAGCCAGGTTTGCTAGAAATTCTAAGTTGTAACTGCTTAAATTTTTAAGACCTAATCCACCAAATATTTTAGGAAAACAAACTTTTTTTCAAGAAATGTACTTCTGAGAGTGAGGATTTCTGTAATTGTTCCACCAATAACTTTTCTGAATGTTGTCCATTTGATGGATTATAATTTCAGGTAATTCAAAAACCTGCATTTGATGCATGCCCATGGTGCTAAGAACAACGTTCACCTGAGTAGTTCTTCCAGCTTGATTAACAATTTTACTTTGCCAACCCCGCAACCTATTATACATGTTATCAATATACCCTGACAATTCTTATGTCTGGATCTGTGCAGCAGAAGAGGTATACCTAAATATTTTTCTCCTAGTCCTATAACTTTCTTATGAGCGTTAGAAGTGTGTTTACTAAAAAAAAGTTTGATTTCTGCATACTTACCACCTGACCTGAAGATTGTCCAAAAATACGAAGCAAGTGTTGAAGATGTCTCATCTAAGAAGAATCAGCTTGAAAAATAACAAACAATCATCTGCAAAAAAAAATACAGATGATTGATTGAAGGACAATGGTGATTAATTCTAATTCCTAAAAGATGGCTTAAATCAGCATTAAGTTTGAGAATTCGAGAAAAAGCTTCCATGATAAAAAGAAACAAATAGGGAGACAGTGAGTCTCCTTGACGAATGCCCCGAGTCGGAAAAAAAGTTGAAGAAGGACTACCATTAATCAGAATAGAGATGTTAGAAGTGATATGCACTGATCAATTAAAGTAATTCAGTCATTATGAAAATCCAGTTATCGGAAAATAGAAAGCAAAAATGACCATTCTACCATGTCGAAAGCTTTCGACATATCCAACTTGAAACCAACTAAAGCCTTGTTAATATTTTTAAATTTCATACATGTAATATCTCATGAGCAATAATGATTGTCATGGATATTTCTATCTTTGACAAAAACAGTTTGAGTAGGGGAAATAATGTCAGGAAGAAGGGGTTTAAGATGGTTAGCCAAAATTTTTGAAATAATTTTGTAGCTAACATTACACAAATTGATTGGTCATAATCAGCAGGGGGTTTTATTTTGAATTTCAGGAACTCGCACTTGATAGGTATGATTGAGCTTTAAGCATATGTTTATGAGTGAAAAAGTATTGAACCATGAAGATTACCTCAGAGCCGAAAATATCCCGGCATTGTAGATAAAAAGGAACGATTTTTTGGGCACTACTTCATTTTGGAGGGGGACTAGTATTTTTTTTTGGTGGATATTTGGAAGTAAAATGAAGCACCCCTTATCCATATATTTATTGTAGTACCAAAATTACCCTTTCTAATTAAGTTAGTGTAATGATTAGTGAGTTAATTAATGATTAATGAAGTTAAATTAGTAAGTTGATTTGTTTCAAAAGAAGAATTATTGAGAGGGAGAAGAAGAAGAAGATGAAGATGATGATAATGAAGATGAGGGTTTTGGTAGAAAAAAGTTAGATCTTTTTCTTTGAGCCACAACAAGAGTATGAGGTTTTGGGTACTCACAAATACTTCAAATTTAGTTAATGGTGCTTGAATTGGCCAAAACATTCCTAAAAATGAACAATTAACAAATTGATTTCGATTTGGTTAAAAAAGTTCGGCTACGACATCTGAAGAACAGGTAGCCGAACTCATCTGCAAGTGTAGTTCGGCTAATGTTTCTGAAAACACAGATAGTTGAACTCATCTTAATGGAGTTTTTTCTTTCAGAGAAAAAGCTCGGTTAAGAGAAAAAAATTGCGACGTAGCTGAACTCAATATATAGGTTTTTCAGAGAAAAGTTCGGTTAGGAGAAAAAAATTTGCAACGTAACTGAACTTTTTACGACGTAACCGAACTAAAAGTTCGGCTGAGACATTTTTTTTACGACGTAAACGAACTTTTCTCTGAAAAATAAAAAAACCTCCATTAAAGTTGAGTTCGGCTAGTTCGACAAAGTTTTTCACATAATTCCTAGCCGAACTTCTCTCTGCAACTTCCATTTTCAGCTCATTTTGATGATTACTTCTAACTTTTTCAACCAAAAACGAATGATAAGTAATGGGTTTCAGAGAATATTTTTGTTAATGATTTAAATTAAGCTATATATATATAGGTGGTGGTGGTGATTGGTGGTGGTGGTAGTCGGAGGTGGTAGGTGATGGTCAGTGGTGGTGGGCGGCGGTGGTGGGAGGAGGTGATGGCGGCGGTGGAGGAAGGAGGTGGTGGTTATATATATATATATATGTGTGTGTGGTTATTAGGTTGGTTTTAAATTAAATTAGGTTAAGGGTAGGTTAGTCATTTCCACACTTTAGGACATCCCTTATAACTATAGGGTAGATATTCTTATCACATAATAGCCCCCCACCAAAATGGAGTAGTGCCCAAAAAATCGTTCATAAAAAGCAGCTTGGAACCCATCATTACACGGAGAAGCCCAATATCTGATTTGAAACACAACATCCTTTATTTCTTGAGCATCGGGCACTTGAATAAGATTATTGTTCTGAATTTCTGAAACACAGGGTGTAAAAAGCTGCAAAATCTCATTATTAGTCAGAGGGTGAAAAGAGGTAGAGATACTCGCAAAATGATCCCAAATAATAGCTTCAATATCAATTCTGTTATCATACCAAATGCCCAATGGACCCTGAATAATATTAATATTTGACCTTCTTTTATTATAATCAGCTAACGAATGAAAAGAAAATGTGTTTCTATCAGCCTCAAGAAATTTTTCACATGCTTTTTGCATGAAAAATTCCTTCTAAATAGAAAGCCATTGCTGCAACTAAGGACTTAACTATTTCACCTGAGGATGAGAAGAAGGAAAAATATTGTCGTAGCATCGTTGAAGCTGATTTTGAATGTTCTGAAGATTACATTTAATGTTGCCAAAAGAAATTCTCTTCCACAATTGCAACTGAATTCTAGTAAATTTTAGCTTACTAGAAAACTGAAAAGAATGAGATCCTAAAAATTATTGATGCCAGCTTTGAAAAATAGTATCAGTATATGAATCCATTTGGAACCAACACTTGTAGAGCTTAAATGGAGAACTTTCGTTAACAGTATGAACCGTATGGAGAAAAATCGGCAGTGATACGAAGCAATAAAAATTAAATGTTGAAGATGATCATTTTTATAATGATTGATTCATCAACTATTCACTAAAGCCCTATCTAGACAAGCAGGGACATGATCATCTCCACTACGATGATTAGACCAAGTTATGCCTGATCCTGAAGAGCCTAAGTCAATGAGACCTAGTTGTTGAACATAATTCCTAACATGTCTATAATGATGAGGATGAATGACACTGGAGATTTGAGTTTCTGAATCATGCATGGTGAAATTTAAATCACCCAATAGAACCCAAGGAAGATCAACATACGAATGATATGAATTAGATGTTTCCACTGATTAGTATTCTCTATAGCATCATGAGCAACATACATAAAAGTTATCAAAAAGTCCATATTGTTATCATGTGTATGAACAATAGCATGGATAGTATTAGAGGTTGTGTGCATGATTTCAATATCTACTCCATTTTTCCAGCAAGAGAGATACCACCAGAAAGACCCAAAGAAGGATCAAACCAATAGTAAGGGTACTTAGTCTGGGAGAGATATAATCTCATGTTATTATTCTGAGGTTTGGTTTCTGACAAGAAAAAATATCAGGGTCCTTGTTTGTCACGCAAAATCGAAGACAGTCACGGGTATGAGGATATCCTACATCTTGATAATTCCAAGATAGAATTTTCATGGTGTTGAAAACATAGAACTGAGAAAAAAAGATGGAAAAAGTAAAACAAAAGAAAAAAACAGGCAAAAAATTAACAAGTAAGGATAAGTTTTGACAATCACCTGTTTCCATGCATCAGTATGATTTTGTGCATTGTAATAACATTAGCTGCAGAAATGTCCAATACATTATCCATGCTTGAAGTAGAGTTATCATCTTTAATAGAGGAAGTATCATCAGCTTGAGTAATAACAATATTATCGTTTAAATCAGTTGTTGGAGAATGAGGATAAGAAGTTATAACCAAAGTGGGTGTGTGTCGATATCTCTTTTTAACATTACTTGTACTAGCACCATCACCAGTCACAGTAGAAGTCGGTCTCAAAGATGTAGATGGTTGAGCTTGACTGTTGTAAGAAGAAGAAGCACCGGTATCTGAATCTATAGCCGAGAGATTGAAATGTGCATTCCATCGAAAGGTCGAGACTGTTCTTGTTCAATAGGTAGTCGTACTCTGTTTCGCCTTTGAGATCCATGTTGTAAAAACACTTGAGCTTTCTGTTGCGGATTCCTTTGAGGAGGCAAAGTTAGTTCAATAAAACCAAACTCACAAACTGTGTCTTGCATTTCATGACGGGTATGAGTCATATCAGCACAATCAATCTCTTCATGATTAGGAACCTTACATTCAGGGAAAAGACGATACGACAATTTCTCATATAATAAAAAACTATATATCTAGTAACACCAACATCATTAGCAGTAGTAATTCCAGTAATAAGAGGAATGTTAACATTAATTAGAACAAGAGCTCTATACTTAGATAAACTAGGAGGATTCACACCATCAGGCTCAACTATTCTAATTTCTCCAACAATATTACCAAACATTCTTAAAATATCAGCATAAGTGAACTCATGTAAAAGATATTTGAACTCTAACCAAAAAGAGAGACCGAAAAGTCCAGTAGATGATGATACGT
The DNA here is from genome assembly GCF_003573695.1 of Papaver somniferum. Lineage (NCBI taxonomy): Eukaryota > Viridiplantae > Streptophyta > Magnoliopsida > Ranunculales > Papaveraceae > Papaver > Papaver somniferum. The sequence continues at coordinate 79,440,397 of NC_039358.1, forward strand.
AGTGAGATTCCAATCCTTTAAAACAATCAGATGACCAACAACGTTACAGGCTCTACCAAATAAAATTGCGTCTTTATCTTCTGAAATTCTAAATTTGATCATAACAAAGATATTTGGTTCTAAGCTACGCACCTGAACAAACCATTCATTGTGTCTTTTTAGATGAGGCCAAATAAATTTAGCTGCACGTTCTGTATCATGCCAAGAAATAATCCCGGAGCACAAAGCTTACCAGCTAGACTAAACTGCCAATCTCTAACACCAACTAAGATAGCAGTATTAGAATGCATAATCACCCTTCTTCTAATAGGATCTTCACTAATTGAAACATTTTTCATTTGTTGAGCAATATTATTCATTACAGGACGAGCCATAATAGTGAATAAATAGAAGATAATACTAGAACAGAAAAGCGTATGAAGAAAAAGAAAGGTATGATGTGGTTTTTAGAAGCAGAATGTGACGGACCGGAAAATTACGCCTGGCGCGCCTGTTACTGGTAGTCATCCTCGTGATAGTTCTCCAGCTCGTTACGGTAACTTATTCCCTTGGCAGTTAAATTTTGATAGTATGAACTTTGAGTACGCCTTCGATGTTGCTGATGTAGACGAAGAGGAAAGTTCTGACGCTACCCTCCCTCCGAAGGATACTGCTAATGTCAAGGTATGACTTTTTGTGAGATTGTAATGTGTATATTTTCCCCTTTTCTTCTTAGTTTGATTTGATCAGAGTATGGAAAAAATTGCCCTCGTTTGTAATTCATTGGTTAGGATAATAGTCTTCGTTATACCACCATATTATGTCTTTAGATAACGAAGAAGAAAAAGATAGGTCCGGTTCAATCTTCCACCGCTGCTGTTGAGGAGACTGAAGTTCTCGATGAGGTTACCAGCCCATTGAATGATGAACTTGTCGAGGAGGAAGAAGAATCTACCGATGATGAGGAGCGTACAGAGACTTCTCCTCACAATCACGAAGATGACGAGACAGAGATTTCCCCTGGCGGCCAAGGAGATATTGGCGGTGGAGCTACCGAAGAAGAGATTGCCCCTGGCAGTCAAGGAGGTATTCCCGCTGACGAACATACATTCCCTCCCCCTCCGAATCAGAGGAACGATGATGTTGATCTTCAATCAACGATCCCTACTGGGTTGGGTCAAGAATTCTCTTTTGTAAAGATTTATTCCTCCGGTAGGCAGGATGACCTTGGTGCTGCTATGGGGATGGATTCAGACTTCTCCTTGATTCCTCCAAACGATGAGTGGGACGTTCTTGGCGAGACTGGTGGAGAAAAATCAACTGAGATGGAAGAGGGTTCCATTGGTGAAGATACCGATGCCCTTGCTAACAAGGAGGCCCATGCTAAGAGAAATTCTGATGCTAGAAAGAACGTTGTTGTTGGTGAGGCATCTTCGGAGGGTTTTGAGAGGGACATGATGCACGATGGTGATGATCATACACTTGACTGGATGATGAAGAAGAATTTGATGTTCGTGCCTAACCCTGCTCCAGTGATCCCTAGTGAGAAGAGTTATGATGCTTTCACTCGTCAGAAGATGCAATTAGCGTCCCATGATGAGGTTGCAGAGATCTGGGAGAAGGATTTGGGAGATACTTCCACTAGTCTTTTAGTCGATCCCTCGTCTTCCGTTGATGATATGATGGTAATTTCCGATGGGTACCAATACGGTTTCCCTCAGCAGCGGATTCTTGAGGTAAAACGTCGAAAATTCCCTTTGAGCCGAATGATCTAGTGTTGTGGATTGTTTTTTACTTAACAGTTATTTATTCTGTTATTAATGCATATGATGAGAAGCGAACACTGTAATCATACCTTGTACCAGTTCTTCAAGGCGAAGGCCCTTAAGTTGGAGGCAAAGCTTCGTCACAGAGAAGGTGAGTTGACCGCTGCTGAGGTGCTCATCGCTGCTAAGGACAAGGAGATTTTGGATTTGAAGAATCGGCTGAAAGGGAAAGAGCGACTTGGTGCTGACGAGGAGAAGCTTCGTATTGAGCTTGCACTTGTTCGTAGTGATTTGGACAAGGATCGTATTGAGGCTTCGTCTTCCAAAGGTTCGTTTTCTTCCTTAGCACTTTTTTTCGTCTCTCCCTTTCGTCTTCTTAGTGTTTTGTCTGAGTCTCACGGACCTATCTTCAGCGGATGATGTCATAGAGTTAACATGGCTTCGAAATGAGAGGACTCGTCAAGCTTCTCGAATTCAGGAATTAGTAACGAAGATTAAAGATGAAGCTGAGAAGTGGAACACCCGGGCCGATGAGCATAACGAACTGGCAGCACGACATCGAGAAAGGCGGGAGCAGATGGTCGATATGCAAAATAGATTTAACTCTGATCGTCGCTTATTTAATGGTGTTTTATTGTGGACTCATGAAAATATTCGTGAGGCCCGTGAGAATGTTTCTCGTTTGGAAGCTAAGGTAGCAAACTTGGAAGAAGAGTTGCATCAAGCTCGATCCTCCCATGATCCTGAAGTCCAGGGCTATATACAACGACTTGTTCGGGAGAGAGATGATGCCATAGCTGAGGCTCATGCCCTTAGTAATGCTTTTACCGATTCTCGGGCTGATGTCGCTCGTTTAGTGGATTCTGAGAAGGATCTTGAAGTTCATATGTACATGCTTACTAAAGGCATAGAAAAAATGAATAACGAAGTCGATCATCTCCGTCATTTAGACTCCATGAAACAGGTAGAGTTGGATGAGTGTCAGTTTGCTCTTACTACTCTTCGGTTGGATTATAAGAAAATTTCAGAGGAGTATGATTTTCTTGACGAAGCCCGGGACGCTGTAGTTAATGAATATGAGATAGCTTCGCTAGAGTCGAAGGTACACATTTATTTGGTTGTGAGTGGTTCTGTGATTCTGGTCTTCTAACCCCTTCGTGTTTCCTTTTTTAGAGCTTGAGGGACAGCTTAACCTCGCAAATGAGAAGCTTGAAAAGGCTCAATCTTCCCTAGTGTACCAGGAGGGTCAAACCAAGTATTTCGAAGGGCTGGCTGGATCTAGGGATGCAGCGGCGAAGGAAGCATCCAAGGAGGTGGCCCGCTTGACATCTTTGTTGTTGCAATCCGAGCTCAAGGCACCCGTTATTACTCATAAGGCTCGTTGTCAGCTGGCCGAGGAGATTAACAAGACTTTGACCAAGATCGAACAGAACCTTCTGAAGGACTATGATATTGTTAAGAAGTATCCCCGTCGTCCTATGCCTGAGCCCTTGACTTACTCTTCAGGTACCTCTTCGGGGGAAGCGTTCCTTCGTCTCAACCGAAGAATCTTGCTGATCGCGTCGAGCCTTCCTAGGGGAAGTAGACTTCTGTGTTTGTTATAGAAAGTTGATGTTTGTTGATTACTTGTCTTTGGGCCATTTTTTGTGTATCTTGTTTTACTTTTGTTTATCCCTTGCTTAATTTCCCGAGCTTGTAATCAACTTTTATGGAATGGATCATCGTTTATTTGGATATGTACAACTCTACTTTACCTGCATCATTAGTTTATTTGATTTTTAGGCAGCGAGTAAGTAAATACTGAAAATTAGATAATAAAAAGTGTTTGAAGGAAGTAACGAAGGTATGCACCTTCGTTATTGACTTTGGACCTGTCACTCCGCTGGCCAACCCTTGGCCAGAGGATAACCGAACTGTGGGGGTTGATGCAGCGTTCCCGGATATGTGATGCGTTATTAAAAATATTTACAAGCATCCATTTCGCTGAACCGCTGCCTTGTTGATCGTTTGGGTATCTCTTTCTGCTGGAAGCCTTCCCCATGGTCTACACTTATAGACGCTGATAGGGGAGTCCCGAGAGATTGTACATCGCTACTTTCCCCTATAGTGTTATTTTGCAAAAAAAATTGTTCAATTGATAAGGTTAGGTCTGCTATTCCTCGTCCAGAGATAGAAACACGTCGAGCGGGTACGCTGTCTTCTTCTTCTGGTACTCTTCACGCAGGTGCAGAACTGCGCTGCTTTACGGATAATATGGCTTGAGGTATTTAGCGTTCCATGGGTGCCTGAGGACTTCTCCTTTCAGATTACGCAGGTAGTAAGATCCATTCCCGGCGATGTCATGTATTATAAACGGTCCTCCCCATGTTGGTGCTAACTTGCCCCACTTTTTCTCTCGCTGGTATTGTGGTATGGTTCTCAACACGTACTGTCCTTATACAAAGTTTCTAAGCTTAACCTTCTTGTTGTATTCTCTGGATAGCCTTCGTTGGTAGTTTTCCATCCTTTGTAATGTTGTCTCCCTCCTCTCTTCTAGATCATCGAGCCTTTCCAGCATCATATCTGCTGTGAGATTCTTCTCCCAGGCTTCGGTCTTTGTGGTTGGAATGATAATTTCTGTCGGGATGACTGCTTCGGTTCTGTAAGTGAGGAGGAACGGTGATTCACCTGTGGCGGATCTTCGTGTTGCACGGTATACCCATAGCACGTTGTGTAGTTGTTCGCACAATCGTCCTTTGTGTTCGTCCAATTGTTTCTTGAGAATAAGACCAAGGGTCTTATTTGTAGCCTCAGCCTGGCCGTTACTCTGGGGGTAAATGGGGGTTGATTTGTTCTTCCTGATCTTAAAAGTATCGAAGATCATATCTATGTTTTTCCCTCGTAATTGCTTGCCATTCCCAGAGACAATTTCTGCGGGGATGCCAAACCTGCAAATGATGTTCTGAAAGATGAATGTGAATACATCCACGTCTCGGATTCTAGCTAGGAGTTTGGCTTCCACCCACTTGCTGAAGTAGTCTTTGGCTACGATCAAGAATCGCCTTTTCCCTGACCCTTCGATCAGGGGTCCAACGATGTCTATCCCCCATTTTGAAAATGGCCAAGGACTATATACAGAATTCAACTTCATTGCAGGAGCATGAATCTTCTTAGAAAACCGCTGGCATTCTTCGCATATTCTGGACATCCTAGCGGCATATCGTATCATCTGTGGCCAATAGTATCCCTGCATTTTCGCTTCATCCGCCAGTGATCTCATTCCGCTGTGGTTACCCGCGTCCCCATAATGGATATCTTTCAAAACACGGTGCCCCTCCTCTCTTGATAAACATCGTAGTAGTGGTCCGAGAAAGGATTTTTTTGTGCAAGACTCCACCACGAAGATCATATCTCCCTGCCTTTGATTGTATCTTTCTGGCTTGCTTCAAGTCCCCAGGTAGCGTACCTTCTTCAAGGTTAAGGTGAATCTCGGTTCTCCAGTCTTATTCGTCGCTGAAGTCCTCATCTTCGTTCGCCCTTGTCATGATGTCATCTTAGATGAAGTCCTCAGCAATATCCTCTCCCACATCGTCGTCACCAATGTCCTCCCCTACATCGTCTTCACGATTTGTAGCGAAGGACTGCTGTGGGGTGATCGAAGGTTCATATACTCTTGTTATTTTTATGGATTTAACATTCTCATCTTTCAGCATGGATGATATGTATGCCAAGGCGTCGACATGCCTGAGATATTTTCTGCACAGGTGTCGAAACTTGATTCTAGGTATTTGGGACGCGAGAGTCTGGACCAAGGCCATGTATGCTGAAAGGGTCTCGTCGTAAATATTGTATTCTAGTCTTATTTGTCGTATGAGTAGCTGTGAATCACTTGTCTGGCGTACATCGATTATTCCCATTTCTATTATTAAACGAAGATCATGTACCACAGCTTCGTATTCTACGATGTTGTTGGTATGCCCCTTGAATTCCAACCTCAGCGCGTGTACGATCCTTTCTCCAGTGGGTGTGGTGATTACAATGCCTATGCCCGCACCTTCCATATTCCTTGATCCTTCAACGAAGACCTCCCATCGTCTTTGGCTTGTGGGTTCGTGAACATCGACTAGATCTTTCCCGTCCTCTGCTTCTGGTATTCCCCTCACTTCCTCATCATTGTCCAGGGGTAAATATGCTAGAAAATCCGCCAGGACTTGCGATTTTTGTGAATGCTAGATCTCATGGATGATGTTGAATTGATCGAGATGAGTATTCCATTTTGCTATCCTTCCTACTTTCCCAGCGCTCTTGAGAACAACCTCCAACAGTGCTTTGCATGTAACACGAATGTAGTGAGTCAAAAAATAGGTTTTTAGCTTTTGGATTGCCCATACTAGTGCCAAGATGAGCTGCTCGATCTTCGTATAATTTCTTTCTGCCGTGTTGAGGGTCTTGCTGAAGTAATAAATTGGCTGGTCTATCTTCGTGTTCGTCTTGACCAATACTGCGCTGACTACATCCTCCGTTGCTGCTATGTAGAGAGCCAAAACCTCATCGGGATCGGGCTTTTGTAGGATCAGGATCGTGGCTAGATATTCTTTGATCTTCTGGAAAGCTTCTTCGCATTCTACGGTCCATTCAAACTTTCTTCCCTTTTTGAGGATGTTGAAGAAATGTTTGCATTTGTCCGATGACTTGGCGATGAATCTACCCAGATCCGTTAAGGATCCGTTGAGTTTTTGGACTTCTTTCAGGTTCTTCGGGGATTGCATCTCTACGATGGCATGGATCTTGGCGGGATCTACTTCGAATCCCCTCTTTTTTACTAGGTATCCGAGGAACTTCCCTGAGGTGACGCCGAATGTGCATTTTTCCGGATTTACTTTCATGTTGTGCTTCCTCATTGCTTCAAAGATATCCCTCAGGTCTTGATGGTGGTCCTTGCGCAGCTTACTTTTGACAAGCATATCATCATCCTAGACTTCTAGGTTGTTCCCAATCCAAGGCTTGAAGATAGCATCAACCATCCTCTGGTATGTTTCCCCTGCGTTTCTAAGTCCGAAGGGCATCCTTGTGTAACAATAGAGGTCGTGCAGGGTGTAAAATGTTGTATATTATTGATCTTCTTCTGCAAGGGCTACTTGATTGTAACCAGAATATCCATCCATGAATGATAGTTCTTTGTATCCTTCGACGGCTTCCACTAGTTGATCGATGCTCGAAAGCGGGTAACTCTCCTTCGGGCATGCTATTGAGGTTGGTGAAATCGATGCATATTCGTACTCCTCCATTCTTCTTCGGTACGATGACCATGTTCGAGATCCATATTGGATACTTCACTTCCTTGATGAACCCTACTTCTAACAGTTTGCGGAGATCCTTCTCAATTGCTTGGTGATACTCTGGTGTTACCTTTCATACTTTCTTCCTAAAGGGTGTCGTGCCCGGCTTTATACGAAGTTCATGTTGAATTATACTTGGATCAATTCCTGGCATGTCTCCTAATTTCCACGCAAAGATGTCAGCGTATTCCATGAGTAGCTTGATTAGATCCATTTATCTTTCTTTGTACATTAAAGTCCATATCTTAATTATCTCCGGGTTCTATTCGGTCCCTATATTGACCTCCTTCACGGGTTCGACAGATGTGAACGTAGGCTTCGGTTCCCCTAGGATAGGGACATTCTTTAATTGTTATTTGGTAGGGTCTTCATCCCCCTTAGCTGTTGAGGTACCTGCTTCAGTGTTTAGAACGATGCTTTCCTTCGTCAGACTTTTTCCGGAGATTTCTTCGAGGTAAAGATCAATTGCTTTAACCTTGGCATCTTTTTTGTTTCGGCTTCTTCGGGATTTGCGGTGCTCATCTTGTTTGTTATTGAGCTGGTTTTGTATAGCCTGGCATTCCCGAGCGGTGACCTGATCTCCCTTTATTTCCATTACCCCTTCAGGTGTTGGAAATCTAAGGTACTGATGATAAGTCGTTGCTACTCCTTTGAGCTTGTGCACCCATCTTCGGCCAATGATGGCGTTGTAGGGGGAATGAGCATCTACTACGCTGAATCGAGTATCAACCTTCATTGGTCCTGCATCTACTTGTAAAACAATATCTCTTAAGGGCTTTGTTGGTGCCCCATTAAATCCGTAGATGGTGTAATAAGAATACATCAGTTGCTTGTCGTTCAGCTCCATCCGCTTGAACGTGTCATAGAACAGAACATTAACCAAACTCCCTCTATCGATGAGGATCTTCCTTCTGTTGCATCCAGCCAATGGTAAAGTGAGGACCATGGGATCATTGTGATCTTCCATGTCTTCCTCTATATCTTCAGCATCGAAGGTCATAGGTGCGTTCATCCACTGCTCTTGTTCCTCTACTTCTACCCCATCGATCTTGTACAGCTCACAATAATCCTCGAATTTCTTTCTTAGTCTTTTCCCTATCTGGGCAGTCATCGATGGTCCAGTAGCCTCGAAACATGAGATGGTGTTGATGCTTCGATTTTCTTCGGGTAGTTGGACTTGCTTGCTTCGCTTAGTCCTCTCTTCGGTTTCTGCCTTCTATATGTATTGCTTGAGATCGCCAGCGTCAATAACCTTTTGGATCATTATCTTGAGGTTCTTGCGTTTTTCTGTCTGATGCCCGTTGAAGCAGTGGTACTCACAGTAATCCCTTGATTTTTCTGATCTGGGTGGTTGCTTTCTCTTGGACCATGCCCATTCTAAGTTTTCTCTGCCTTTGATTTCTCTAAAGATGCGAGTGTAGTTGGTATTTAGCTTTGTGTAGACTTGATTCTCGAACTTCCGCTCGTCACGACGACGATCTTCCCTTCGTCCTCTTTTATCTTCGCTGGGTCGATCGGCAGAACCGCTCCTCTTGGATCCGCTGGTTTGCTCCATGGAATTGGTATGATGAGATCTTTGGGAATGGGCCCTAGGCTTTTACCGCTGGATCTCCTCCAACCTGGCGTGCTTTTCGATGATAAATCGAAGATCCCTTTCGGTTTTGGGAACACTTCCATGAATCTCGACAAACAATGGACTCATCCTATCCAATCCCCACTTATAACAATTTATGACCACTACTGGGTCCACGTTCCCTATTGCTTGACAAATCTTGTGTCATCTGTCAGTATATTCTCTGATGGTTTCTTTTTGTCCGACTGCCAACGAAAAGAGTTTGTCCATTCCCGTGTTGAAAACTTTGTTGTACATGTAGGTCCTCAAAAGTTTCTCTGTGAGCTGGCTGTAGGAGTCGATGGAATTCGGTGGCAGGTTATCAAACCAGTATAACGCTGACCCTTTTAGGCTTGAGGGAAAATATCTGCAGAGGACTTCATCGTCGTTATCCCATCGGGCTAAAATTCGGTTGTAGTATCGGAGATGGCCCGCGGGGTCGCTGGATCCATCGTAACATTCGAACACTAGGAGAGGGCATTTCTAAGGGATGAGAGCTTTGGCCAAGTGTGCCGTCAACGGAGTGGTATTGGCTTATTTCATCACTTCTTCTAGTCTTCCTCCCCCTTAATTTGCTTTCAGCTGCTTGATTTCAGCTATCATCTCAGCACGAAGGTCTTCCATTGCACACTGATGATCTTCTTGGATTTTGGATCGCCTCGATCCTCGGTTCTCACTGTCAAAGTAGTCTGAGTCCTCGGGATAGTAATCTGGGTCGGATGGTCCGTTTCCTCTGGCTGTCCTTCGGTTCAATGGTTCGGGATTGTTGGCGTTCGTTAGGATGATCCTTCGATCATGATTTGGCTCAGGTGCTTTAGAATTGGCTTCGTCATGATGGTGGGCCGCTTCTAAACTCTGGGAAATATTGTCCTTGAGCTCTTGGTTTTCTCGAGCCAGCAACGCTACTGCATCCGCATATACCTTTTGGTTCTTCTTCAATTCCTCGAGTTCTGCCACCAGCTGGGGGGAATGATTCGATCCTTGGCTCGGAGTCCCGATCTGCCTTTGTCTTCCAATGGCCATAGTATGTTCTTCATCAAACGTTTGGATTAAAAGATTAGGCGGATCGGCGGTCGTCACTGGGGGTTCGACATGAGGGATCGCTGGTTTGTTTGCTGTCAGCAAGGGCTGGGTGATTGGTAGGGTTTGGTTCAGCTCATTTGTAGGTGGCATTCCGAAGGCTGGTTATTGCATTGTTGACTCCACAAATCCTTCATGCCGTTCGTGGGCACGAGAAGCCGCTGCTTTCTTTGTTGCATCCGCCTTGGCCGCTAGAGCTTTGACCACTGCCGCTGCTACCGCATTGGTGTCTATTGGTGAGATGATTTCCGCTGTGTCTGGCTTCTGGTTTGGAGCCTTCGTCTTTTCACTTTTTTGCTTACTGCGTGTCATAACTGGTGTCATTCTTGGTGTTTCCTTTGACGATGCTTTGGTTTTTCCCACATCCTATGTCTTCTCCATCTCTGGTACTCTGCAAAAAATGAAACATCGTCGAAGAAACAGACCCCACATTGATTTTGTTAGCAGAATTCATTTTGAGTAGATAAAAAAAAACCTTAACTCATATTTTAAGATTTGCTAGAAAATCGTGGCTCGGAAAATCCTTTTTATTACAACGTAGATCCAATCATTGTAAACATAGATCGACTCACGGAGTTTTAAAATATACAACTTATAGTTATGTCTTATTTAAATAAACCCAGATCCGTTCCGAGGGATATCTTTGAAGCAAGGGAGGGTAGCGAAAACTTAAATAAAATGACTCTAGGGGTATTCTCCCGAAGATTTGTTTTTTTTAAAAAGAAATTGTTAAATGACTAACCGAGGCTTACAACCGTTAGGAAAAATACAGATCTAAGGAAATTCTTTCGAAGCGAGCATTAGATCTGTAGTTTTTTGCAAATAGGAAAATATGGGTAGACAAGCGTTTTAACAATAAAAACTGTTGTTTAGAAGAAAACGTAAGGAAGAATTACGGTAACCTTCCCAGAACACTATTTCACGTGGAATAGCGTTGGGAGCCCAAAAAAGGATGAAATCACAGGGAAAGATAAATCTTTTACCGGGACATGGTCCCTGTTTCTAGCGCCAGATTGTGAACACAGAAATAACGAGGGTATCCAAGTGTTCACAAACAATGTTCGCATTTACTCATGCACGTATAAAGGAGAGTAAATCATAAGTAAGACTACAATGAAACGATGACTCATCGACTCAGAGCCTTCGGGCTCGTCCTTGTCTAGTCATGGGGGAGTAATTTAGTTATCCATACGTTCGAGAAGTAATAATAAATCAAAGCATAATAATAAAGACAGAAGATAAAGTGCTGAATGTAAATGAGACAATGATTTACGTGGTTCAGCACTAAGGCCTACGTCCACGGGGGTTTGTGTTTCACTATGTATTCAGTAGTTACAAAGATAGTCAAATGACTTTGTGTGAATAACGAAGCTATGGGGAGAAAGGGAACTCATACTTACTCTTCCTATTTCTCTCTCCTAATATCTTCTCTATCTCACTAAAAACTGGTCGACCCCTTCTCTCTCAGTGGAGAGGGGTATTTATAGGGATAAAACATGAGGTCCACTATCAGGGACAGTTGCAACCTTATCTTCTTGTTGTTTGTGCTGATCCCGCTGGTATCTTCGTTCTTAACCGATGCCTCCAGCGGTCACATATGGTAAAAATGGGTCACCTCTTTCTCCTCCATAGGTTCGTTGACACGTACCCTTTGTTTAGAGTGTTTAATGCGGGTGGTTGGGCTGCCTGCACACGCCAGACAGGTGTCTGCGGCTCCCATCACATCTTTGTCAGTAACTGCAATCTTCACCGTTGATCTTGGGTCCTCCTCGAGATAGAGTAAAGTAGATCCTAGGGTGTTCTTCAGTACTTCTCAGTGGCTCGATACTTCAGTGCCCCTGGGTTCTTAACCGTCAGATCCGCTTGATGATGAATCATGAGCAGATGACAAATGTCCCTTGAGTGTAAAGACGTGGCATCGTATCTTGATGTCTGAGGTTGTGCGTCCTTCACGTGTAATTCCTCTGACACGTGGGGAATGATGTGTATACAAGCATCTTACCGTAAGACGCTAGTGGGTGGCTGATGTTCAACCACCAGCATCATAGGCACAACGGCGCGACATGCCCAAGCGCCGCGCTTCTTCTTGGATGGTCGGGTACATTTTACCAAGTAGAAACACCACCCTGCCCATCCACTTATCTCACCTGAAGTCATACTACATTGACCACAATCTTTGATTTTTTTTCTTTTTCTTTTTTGTGTTCTCTCAAGCCTCAATGGTAACAAATCAAGGAACCGGCACCGAGGCAGTCATACACTAATATTGATTGCCGTGGCCCACGAAAAAGAACCATCCGTACACGCAAATCAAGCTTTGGGTAACTCCGCGTTTACCACTGTCCAGCTAGACACACACAACTCCAGGGACTTCTTTCTTTTTCATCGCCGCACACACACACCAATTACAAATCAAACACATCCTCCTCCTCACTGTTCATCAAAACCGTTAAACACTATTCATCCCAACCGCCGATCTTGCTTACACCTTTTTAGAATGTGAAATTCCAACTTTTTGTTTTCAAAACCTGAAATCAAGTCACTTGCTCCTTACCATTTTTCCTTCTTTTTGCATCTTCTTGCCTACATTTGTACTTCCAAATATAAAATCTCTCGTTTTGACAAACAAACAAACATAATTAGCTTGTTCTAGAAGCAAATGGGCAGACAAAACCGTAATTTAAAAAACAAACCCTAACCCTTCTGGTAAATTCCCCGATTTGCTAATCTCGAGAAACACAGGCCACGTAATTATAATTATAGTATTAATTATGTTTTTTTTTTTACCAAATTTCTTACAAGGTCTATAAGAAGAAGACACTTGTTGATGGTCGCCATTATTTCACTCTGCAAAGAGTTTTAAGGTTTATTTTAATGGCGGAATAAACAATCTTAGACACGCGTCTTAGAAATTCTGTACTTTTATACCAGAGACTCTAGAAAGTATTAGAATATACAGAGTCTGAGAATTTTTCACCTAACAAATAGTCTCTATAAAACCAGTTCTCTGTTGGATTCATCAATGGAGTCACTAAAACAGTCATTAAAATCTCTGGGCAGTGTTGGTAAAAACAAGCATCCTTCTTCTTCTCCTCACGAGAAACTACCCATATTACTTCAGCAAGATAACATTGGTTCAATGGACAGAAAAGAAGTCATGGTAAAAATCGATGATAGTGATGATGAAAGTAGTCACAATGGAAATAGAATTTGGAGAAGATCAAGTTATGATTTCCGGAATGATAGTAGTAACAATAATGGCAGTGGTGGTTGTAATGAAGCTCCAAGTTCATCAGCCATTGATGAATTCAATTTCATACAAGCACAGCAGCAGCAACTACAGTCAGACAGATTGAGAGATGATCCACCATTAAAACTGATTAATCAGTTTTTAGATAAACAGCAAGCTTCTGGTGAAATTTCACTAGATATGGATTTAGAGATGGATGAACTTGTCAATGACCATAAAAACAATACCAGTTTACCAATTATTGAAGAAAATCCATATGAACCACCACCAAAAACTCCATTCCCACCAGCTTCTTCTACAAATAATTCTCCTACACTAAACCAAACATCTCCACAAGCCATTCCTAAACCTGTTCATCAGCCAATTAGGAGAAGAAGTAAAGGTGATGAAAATCAGAATCGCGAGTCTCCACATTTTGATACTGATGAAGTGGTAAGATGTTCTTCAAATGATGCCTTGAAGAGGAACTCAAATTCTTCCATTCAGAGGAATTCAAATTCTTCCTTCAAGAGGACCTCAAGTTTTTTGAGGACTAAAACTATGAAATCAAGACTACTGGATCCACCACCAGATATCATGAAGTCGGGAAGAGTACCAGGAAAATCAGGGCAATTAAGATCTGGGTTTATAGGTAAATCATCAAGATTAATGGAAGATGATGATGAAGATCCTTTTGCTGAAGAGGATATACCAGATAAGTATAAGAAATCAAAGTTTTTTAGTCCATTAGTTATTCTTCAATGGTTTAGTCTTATATTAATTTTGGGTTCACTTGTTTGTTCACTCACTATTCATGATCTTAGAAAGAGGACAGTATGGGCACTTCCTTTATGGAAATGGGAGATATTAATACTTGTTTTGATTTGTGGGAGATTAGTTTCTGGTTGGGGAATTAGAATAGTTGTTTTCTTTATTGAGAGAAATTTTATTTTGAGGAAAAGGGTTTTGTATTTTGTTTATGGGTTGCGAAAGGCTGTGCAAAATTGTTTATGGTTAGGTCTGGTTTTATTAGCTTGGCATTACTTGTTTGATGCAAAAGTTGCCAGAGAAGTCAAGGATAGAACTATACCGGTTTTCGTTACCAAGTTTTTGATCCTTTTGTTAGTGGGTACATTGTTATGGCTTGTGAAGACTCTTCTGGTTAAGGTTTTGGCTTCATCTTTTCATGTAAGCACTTACTTTGATCGGATTCAAGAGTCACTGTTTACTCAGTATGTGATTGAAACATTATCCGGTCCGGCGATGATTGAGATTCAGAGGAACCAGGAAGAAGAGGAACAACTAATGGCTGAAGTGCAGAATCTTCAGAATGCAGGGGCTACTATGCCAGCTGATCTTAAGGAAACAGCTTTGCCACCAATGAAGAGTCCAAAGGTTAAAAGTGGAGGAATTCAAAATAGTCCAAAGGTTAAAAGTGGTAGAGCTTCAGGAAATGCTCCATGTAAGAAAGAGGAGGGTATTAGCATTGATGAATTGCACAGATTGAACCAGAAAAATATTTCTGCTTGGAAAATGAAGAGGTTGATGAATATAATTCGTCATGGTGTGATCACTACACTTGATGAGCAGATACAGGACTCGTGTAATGAAGAGGAGTCAGCAACGACAATCAGAAGCGAATTCGAAGCGAAGTGTGCAGCAAGGAAGATATTCAACAATGTGGCTAAGCCCTATTCCAAGTGAGTCCTCTACTTTTCTTTTTTCATTTCTCAAATGATTTCTTCACTGTGTTATGAGTTTGTATCAATTCATTTCATGGATTAGGGATATTTATATATCACGGTAATTTGCATTCACCTCTTTGTTGTGCATCAGGAAAAACATGACGTGACCAAATTTTATGGCTGATTGCTCTACCCGGGCTAATTCTGTTACTTGCGTAGTAATAGTAGGAAATTACCAAAATTTAGTGAAAGAATAAAACTCAACATTACCGTTCCTTTTAAGTTAATGGTTCATGAACAATAGAGAAAGAGAATTTCAAAGTCAATCTACTATACATGGTGCACTGACTTATTGAACATTGACCCATGTACGACTCATGGTGAAATTCAAGAGTTGCTAGTGCCTAGTGGGTTTCTGTCCTGCGTGAAGATACCATTTGGATTCAGTCTTGGGCTAAGCATAGTGGAGCACACTTTTAGATAAAAATTGTGTTGAACCATGAGGCTCATGCATGAGTCAAAGATGAAATTTCATGCTTACATTATGTTTTGACCCTTTTGGCTAATGGTTTGATTACTAAGTGAAGTTGCATTTGTTAATCGTGTAATGAGTTTTCCCACAATGTAGGACTTGTTCCATAAAGTCTTCATTTTTATTGATTTATTTGTATCATCTTTTTTTTCTAATAGGTTTATCCACCTCGAGGATATAATGCGCTTCATGAAAGAAGAGGAAGCCGAGAAGACTATGAATCAATTTGAAGGAGCAATTGAAACCAACAGAGTCAGCAAGAAATCTCTGAAAAACTGGGTGGTAACATTCTTTTCTCTTTAGCTTTTTGTTACTTTGTGGATGTTTACGAAGACCTCCTCAAAGCATATTGTATTTTTAGGGAAAAGTACCCACAACTTTCATGGCTCATGTGATATCTTAATCCT
Organism: Papaver somniferum; assembly: GCF_003573695.1. Taxonomy (NCBI): domain Eukaryota; kingdom Viridiplantae; phylum Streptophyta; class Magnoliopsida; order Ranunculales; family Papaveraceae; genus Papaver; species Papaver somniferum. The sequence goes on from NC_039358.1 coordinate 79,456,005, forward strand.
TTATCTAAAAGATTATTTTTTCAGTGACATGTTTCACAAAAAACAGAAGGCCCCCAGACCTTTTAACTTGTCCACTACAATTATGAAGTGACAAACCTCTTGTTTTTCAGGTTAACGCTTTCAGAGAGAGAAGAGCCCTTGCTTTGACTCTAGATGATACAAAAACGGCCGTAAACCAACTCCACAACATGGTGAATGTTGTCGTGGGCGTCCTTATAGTGATCATTGGGCTTCTCATACTTGAGATAGCAACCACTAAGTTTCTGGTCCTTATCAGTTCTCAGCTTCTGTTGGTGGCTTTCATGTTTGGCAACACCTGCAAGATGGTATTTGAAGCTATCATCTTCTTATTTGTGATGCACCCTTTTGATGTCGGTGATAGGTGTGAAATTGAAACAGTTCAGGTACACAAAAGTTCTAGTTTTGAATAAGTTCTAGTTGTGTAGACTGTTAGTTTATAATTTAGTATATCTATGGAGTCCTTTTCTTACTGATACATGTTTCAGATGGTTGTGGAAGAGATGAACATCCTTACTACCGTGTTTCTAAGATTTGACAACCAAAAGATTATATACCCAAACAGTGTTCTTGCCACCAAGCCGATCAGCAATTTATACCGAAGTCCAGATATGGGAGATGCAATTGACTTCTGTATCCACGTCTCAACTCCAGTGGAAAAGATCTCTACCATGAAACGTCAACTAACAGCGTATGTTTTAGAATCTCACTTTCATCTGTTTTTATGTATTTTCCTCTTTTCAAACTTGAAGCTTATCAACATGTCTTTGCATGTCAAAAAGATTCTCTCTCTGTGATATCACTTGTTTTTAAGGAGATCTGTGATTAACTTTATACTGCATCTCACAGGTTTATCGAAGGCAAAAGAGAACATTGGTACCCTTCACCAATGATTGTAGTGAGAGATGTGGACGATTTGAACAGGCTGAAAATCTCAGTGTGGTTGACACACCGAATGAACCATCAAGACATGGGGGAGAGGTGGGTGAGAAGGGCTCTGGTAGTAGAAGAGATGGTTAAAGTCCTCAGGGAACTAGACATTGAGTACCGTATGCTGCCTCTTGACGTTAATGTCAGAAACATGCCTGGTTTTTCCTCGCAACGTCTTCCGTCGACTTGGAATACTTGCAACAATTACTGATCATATACTGCCAAATACAACTTCCCAAGGTCGGTCTAAGACGTTCTCCAAAGCATTGTTTCGGAGCATTATCTTATTTGTCCGTGTATATAAAATCAGTTGGCATTTTAATCATTTAAAAATCTTAGATTTACAGCGAGTTAGCACCAGGATGGTACGACATGACATAATTTTGTAAATGAAAAGGTTCTTGAGTATCACATTATGTAATAGAACTACTGAGCTATAGTTCTCATCATCCGGCTAAAGTTCTCTGTTTGCAGTGAATATTTCATTTGTTTGCATAAGCTTTTGAGATGCATTAGTCCAAAACTAATGGAGGTCAAGTTCCTAGTGTCATCTTAATGGGCATCACTGGTCTCTGAGCAGAATTCTTGTTTGCGGACCGTGATCAGACTCGCAACATAATCTACTATTGTGAACTGTCTCGTATTTTCACTTAGATGGTGCTACAGGCAAGGAGGCTTGGTAAAATTTGCTAGTTCTTGGTCCGGATTAAGTTCCTAGTTAACTTTTTTTTAACAATTACGGATTGGGTCTGTCCATTCATCTGGCGGACAAATTTGTATGTCTATCTGCATGCTTTATGTGGCACCAACGTCACTGATCTAAACTGCTAGAAAACAGAGTCATTTTCTTTAAACAATGACAATAAGTTGCATAGCGTGGGTTTCAGAATCCACGGGTCCTCCTCAATTGGTCCCCTTAGAACTCATCGTTTTCTCTTTGTGGAATCTATTTTAAGAAATTTTGGTGTCTTTCGGAATGGACACATCACTTAATGAGACCAATCTATGAAATGGCACCTAAAATGTGCCTTAAACCCATCCAAACCAAGTATTGAACGTGGCCACATCTGTTCCACAAGAACCCCAATTTGTTTCCCAACGGTCTTACCGACACATCCACGATAAAGAACAGAGTAGATAAGTGTGGGTTTCACTCTGGATCTCCTTTATTTGCTTTAAGGAATTTTATCGTCTGAGCTCAATCAAGAGCAAAAACACACACATTTGAGCTCAAATCGATTTAGAATTTCTAATGGCGGCGGTGAAGGTTTACGGGCCACCCATGTCGACCGCAGTGGCGAGGGTCTTAGCTTGTTTGCTGGAGAAAGAAGTGAAATTTCAGCTCATCAATGTCGATATGGCTAAGGGTAAACACAAATCTCCAGAGTATCTCAAAATCCAGGTAACACTCACCTCAAAACTCTAACTGCGTTTGTTAATAAGACCATTCAAGATCCATCTGTAACTCGCCGTATTCATTTTAACAGCCGTTCGGCCAAGTCCCAGCTTTCGAAGACGAGGACATCACCCTATTTGGTATGAATTAACAACATTGAACGTTACCCATGTTTTTTCTGTAAAGCTAAATAGCTTAATTTGAGTATTTTTTTGTGGTCTATACAGAATCAAGATCTATATGTAGATATGTGTGTGATAAGTACGCTGCACAAGGGAACAAGGGTTTATACGGGATGAACTCCTTGGTGAAAGCTTCAATAGATCAGTGGATAGAAGCTGAAGGACAGAGTTTCAATCCGCCTAGCTCAGCGTTAGTTTTTCAACTTGCATTTGCACCTCGAATGAAGCTCAAACAAGACCCTGAACTAATCAAACAAAGTGAAGAGAAGCTCAAGAAAGTACTCGACATTTACGAGAAACGACTTGGGGAGAGTCAGTTTTTGGCTGGTGATGAGTTTACGCTAGCTGACCTTTCTCACCTCCCCAACACTCAGTACATTTTGAACAAAACCGATCGGGGAGAATTGTTTACTTCCAGGAAGAATGTGGCGAGGTGGTGGAATGAGATATCTAGTAGGGAGTCATGGAAGAAGGTGGTGGAAATGCAGAGTGCACCTCCTGCGCCGAAGTCATGAACTCATAAAATCAGCCAAATTGTCCCCGCCTTTGTTGTGTTTGACATTAATAATTCCATAAAATTGCATAATGTAAAATTCCCTTGTTTACTTGGGTGCATTAGTTAAGAGAGCTGGAATGAATTTTAATTTCAAGTTTGATAATGTATGCATACATGTCATCAACCTTCTCCTAACGATTTGATTGAAACAAAGCTGTTGATGTGAGGAATCACTTGATAATATTTGAAATCCAAGGGATCACCATCCATTAGTTTGATTATATCAGAATAAAGAGAGAGCTATCCTGAATTCCTTTCTCCAACTCCGAGACCCTTCTATTTGGGAGCTATTGTTGTTGTTGTCGTCGTCCGTTTTCTTCAATGTCCATATGTCTACATATTCACCTCTCTTTTGATGAACAACAGATAAACACCCGCCCAACACCCGAAGTTTATAGCAATGAGGCTTATCTATATGGAAACATGGTGGTGGTGATATGATACGGAACTCCTCCTTTGCCAAATCCAACGCCACAATACTCAGTTTTTCATCGTCGTCCTCCTCGATATTCAGCCAATAAAGAGCCCCATTTGCATAGACACCCGGTGACGCAGTCAAGTCAGAAAACACTAAACAATCTATTGATTCGACATCTCCGAATCCTTTCCACGTTTTCCACCCGTTGGCACTACCAAGAGTATATACCTCGACATTTAAGGGCATCCAGTCCCTAGACCTGTCCGTGCATTTGTAGTAGCAAATTCTAACAACCTTGTATTCATTAGTTAAAGGAACGTAACCAAATCCAGATGCAATATTAACACTCGTTTGGTTGTCGTTTTCGTATTTAGGGATGTACCTTGGAAGATTCAACACTTCTCCTGTGATGGGATTACATACGCAAACAGGATCCCCGCTAACACGTAACGTAGAAAAATAAGATGTCGAGAAACAAATCAGACCGTTGCATGAGCCAACCACTGAATAATTCGAAGTGGGTGTAAAAAGGTGGTTGTCGTTCGTATTTGTTTTAATTTTCTTACAAGTGAACTGCTGATTCTCATCGGAGTAATTACCATAATAGAATGATTGGTCTTGACCTTTAACATCCAAACCCAGAATAAGGAAACTAACCTTAGATGTAGTATTGGCATCTTTACTGCTACTAGAACAAGAAGAAGAACCCCCTTATGGTAGTATGAGTGATCATTTTCTTCGTCTTCAAATCCTCCGTTTCAACGTAGGTGAGCATCAATAAAGTGCTTATCAAGGAAGAGACCTCGCCAGGTCTTGCATACTGCTTTGGAAGGTATGAGAGTTTCAGCCGGTAACCTTGAAAAGATATCTACTTGGATTTCTCTAGGCAGAAGTTTGTCCATTGCGAAATTCACAAGCCTATCAATATGCTTACTTGGTTCCACCCTCTCTTATGGCCATCATCAACTTATAAATACGTCAAATTTCGTTTGGGCTTTTGTTTATGTTCCTTGGCCTTCTACTCCGGTCCTTCACTTCCATACTGTTTTCGAATTCAATTGGGATTTATCTAAAAATATAACATACCCTCCGGTATAAAATTCTAGATTTCAGTAAAACACAGGCGCGCTTTAGGGAGATAGATATACATACACCTTGTTTTATTTACTCACATACACCTGAGTCGTCTAGATCCGACTGAAATCACCTCATCTGAATATGACTCAATATGTTTATTTTTGAGTTAGCCCTGAGTCGTCTGACTTGAAATATGTCATTCATTGGCTTGACCCCATGAGTCAGTAGTGTAGAACGTGTAGGATGAAAGCAAAACGGAGTTTGCAAAGATGCGAAAAGAGTTTAGGTACGGAAATCAGAATATAAACGTGAACAGAAAGTTAAGAGAATTGGTTTTGATAAACTGATAATATTTATATGAATCAATGTGTCCTTCTGAAACAGAGATGGCCTTTATATATAGGCTCACATAACCGACTAGAAATCTAAATAAAGGATTTTAACAAAAAATAGAATACCTAAACAAAGACTAGAAGATATAAAAAGGAATACTCAAACTAGGAAATACGTAAAAGAGAAGTAATAGCTAAGCTGTGTCTTCTGTTGATAAGGGATGTCCTGCATCAATCCTCCTTCTTGAATAGAACTCGTCTCTGAGTTAAAAATAGTAAGCAAAAGATCATTATCACCATGAAAGGTGAATATCTCTTGAACATTGAACACATTAGAGATGTTCCAGTATTTAGGTAGATCAATGACATATGCATTGTCACTGATTTTCTTCAAAACTTTAAAAGGACCATATATACTTCTTCATCTTAGTCTTATTATAAGTACCAACTCGAAACCTTTCTTTACGTAGATGAATCATGATCATCTCTCCTTCTTTAAATGTATTTAATCTCTTATGCTTGTCTGCAACATCCTTGTACTTAGCATTAGATTCTTCAAGTTTAGCCTTGACTTCATGATGTAGTTGAGAAGCTTGCTCTAAGAGATTATCAGCTTTGACATTTGAAGTATGTAACTTAGGAAGTACAACTAAGTCTAATACATGATTAGGTACCTTAGAGTAAACAATTTTGAATGGAGTTTTACCTGTGGATCTGTTTACTGAAGTGTTGAATGCAAACTCCATATGAGGAAGTAAAGTATCCCATTGCTTACTGTTATCCATGCATTTAACTCTAATCAGGTTACCCAAAGATCTGTTTATGACTTTAGTTTGTCCATCAGTTTTTGGATGAGAAGTAGTACCCAAACGTATCCATAATGTCTTCCAAAAATAACTCAGAAATTTTGTATCCCTATCAGAAGTAATGGACTTTGGAATGCCATGCAAACGAACTATTTCTTTAAAGAACAGAGATGAAATACTGAAAGCATAAGTAGACTTTTTAAAGGCAATAAAATGTGCCATTTTGGAGTATCTGTCTACTACAACCATTACAGAATCATTCCCTCTTGTTGTACGGGGTAGACTAAGAATAAAGTCCATCCCATGAAGCTTCTGGTACCGGCAAAGGAGTATAAAGTACAGTATTCTGAATTGTATCTTTAGCTTGCTGACAAACCATGCATTTCATAACATATCTCTGCACATCACGTTTGAGAGAAGGCCAAAAATATCTTTCTTCAAGAAGTGCAATAGTTTTATCTCTTCCAAAATGACCACCAAGACCACTTCCATGCAGTTCACGGATTAAATGCAGACGTAAGGAACCATTAGGAATGCAAAGACGATTAACTTTAAATAAGAAACCATCTTGGATGAGAAAATCATTAACTCCATGAGCTGAAGAGCTGCATTGTTCCTATAGTTGTTTGAAATCTGCATCGTCAGCATATATATCTTTAATGTAATCAAAAGAAAAACTTTCATTATGAATAGTAGCTAAAAGATGATTTCTTCTGATTAAAGCGTCTACAACTTGATTCAGTTTTCCACTCTTGTGTTTAATGGAAAAAAAGTATACTTGTTAATTGTTGACAGCCATCTGTCATGCATACAATTGACTTTAGCTGAAGTCTGGAGATACTTGAGAGCATGATTATCAGTGTTAATAAAAGACTCACGATGAACCAAGTAAGTATGCCATTGTTTGAGTGCTTGTACAAGAGCAAGTAACTCCAACTCATATGTAGACCACTTTTTTTGAGTATTAGAATTTTTTTCACTATGATAAGCAATTGGATGTCCATCTTGAGATAAAACTGCTCCAATTCCAATAATAGAAGCATCACAATCCACTTGAAATGGTTTGGTAAAGTCAGGCATGACCAGTATAGGAGTTGTACATAACCTTTCTTTAAGTGTATTAAAACTTCTATCAGCTTCTTCAGTCCAAGTAAACGTTTCTTTTTTCAAGTAATCAGTAAGAGGAGCTGCAATGGTGCTGAAATTCTTCACAAAACGTCTATAGAAAGAAGCTAAACCATGGAAACTTCTTACCTCTTTGATAGAAGTAGGAACATGACATTCCATAATAACTTTGACTTTAGAAGGATCAACATGAACACCCTTAGAAGAGATGACATAACCCAAAATTTTGACTTCAGGTGACATAAATGTGCATTTCTTCAAATTCACAAATAAATAATGAGTAGATAGCACCTGAAAAACTTGAGAAAGATGACTCAGATGTTCCTTTGTAGAGTGACTAAAAATCAAGATGTCATCAAAGTAGACAATGACAAATTTACTCAGAAAGGGTTGTAAAACTTGATTCATGAGTCTCATAAAAGTACTTGGTGCATTAGATAACCTAAATGGCATAACAATCCATTCATATAACCCTTCTCTTGTCTTGGAAACAGTCTTCCATTCATCTCCTTCCCCGATTCTAATTTGATGATATCCACTCCTAAGATCAAGTTTAGTGAAAATAATTGATCCAGAAAGCAAATCAATCATGTATTCAAGTCTAGGAATATGAAATCTATATGGAATGGTGATACGGTTCAAGGCTCTACAGTCTATACACATTCTCCAACCATTATCTTTCTAATCAAGCACAAGGGTTGAGTAAAGAACTTGTTACCCAACCTATATAATAAGGATTAGGATGCGGCGTAACATGTAATCCTAATTTATCCACCACCATTGAAGAGATGAAATTATCAACACTACCACTGTTAATAATCATGTCACAAACCTTGCCTCCAATAAAACACTTTGTTTTAAATATGTTATGTCTTTGAGAATAACAAGGTTGATTAAGTAAAAATGGACGGATCATGCCTACCAAATGGTCACCATAAACCTCATGTAAGTCAGGAAAGTCCTCATCCTCAATATCTTCATCCTCGAATCCTTCTATCCCCTTGGATTCATGTTGTATAGAGTTATCTCCAATAAAACCATTGAATCTGCGACAATCAGAAGAAGAATGACCAGATTGATTACACTTATCCCCTCTAAATTTGGAGTACATATTTGTTGGTTCAGAAAGTGGAGGAAATTGTTGTTGGTTCCTATTAGAAAACATGGTGCCTTGAGATTTTGATTGTTGTTGTTGAATAGAATAATTCTCAGCAGGATTTGGTAAGATGGGTGAAGAATTTGTAGGTAGTGGTGTTTGGCAAAACGAAAAATTTACTGGTGGTGGCAGCTGACGTTGAGGTGGAGGTGTAAATTCTTCTGGATAACTATAACTTAGAGAAGAAGAATAGTACGGATCCTGATTAATACGACCTGAAAATTGTTGTGTCGTATAAGTGTTATTGTAACGAAGCTGACGAGGTTGAGGAGCTTTAGAAGAACCAGCAATATGTTTCTCAATCTTGATAGCTTATTGAATAGCTTCAACCATTGTAAAAGAAGACTGAGTCATACTGTTTTGAATCAATCTATTCAAACCCTCAATGAAACGCGCTACCAATTGTTCCTCTGATTATTGAATTTGATTACGAGCAACTAAATTATAAAACTCAGCAACATATTCTTCAACAGAACGATCTCCCTGCTGACAGTTCTACAGCTTAACAAAGAGTTGTTTTCTAAAATTCTGAGGTAAAATTTTATCTCGTATCAACTTGCGCATGCGTGTCCATGTACGAACTGGAGGTTTATGATAATTAACTCTATCTTCACAAATATTTTCCCACCAAGCAGCATCTCCACTCTTGAGTTTATAAGCCACTAATTTAACTTTTGTATCGTCTGGTATATCCATGAATTCAAAGAAAGCTTCAACTTCGTAAATCCAATCCAGTAATTCTTCTATTTTGAAACTTCCATTAAAAGTAGGAATGTCTGCCTTCAACTTGTACTCTGGTAAGGAACCATATGGTGTATGTCCTGGACGAATACGTCTATCTTCAGTCCTCCTCCTGTGTTGATCATCTTCTCTATCATCTTCATCTTCATTGTCATCGTGTAAAACCAGATGTTGTTTTTTTTGGATTGAGCGCATAAACTTCATGTTCCTTTGGTTTGTACCCAAGGATACCAGTAGTATAAACAACACCATGAGTTTTAGAAGTTGATTCTCCTGGTTTGACAGAGGATTCTGTTTCCTTTGTATAAGGTTCAATAGTCTCATTTGGTTGGATGCGTAAAAACTCCATAATCGAAGCCAATTGTGCAGTTACATTTTCCAACTTAGCTAATCTGTCGTTGAAGTCTTTCTGCAAAGTTTCAACATTAGAAGATAACTTAGAAAGCTGTGATTCAGTTGTATCATCCATGAAACAAAAACTAGGTGTTAGAGCATAGCTCAGTTGAACCCACCAAGCGTTGGTATGTCAAGTTTGGTTGTCACATTTTAGTGAATCAAAACTCTTTTGAGAGTCGCTTGATTATGTATTAGAGTCAACTTCGTATAGGTTACTTGAAAGTATTAGGATATGAGACATTACAAGTATTGCGAAGACTTGAAGAAGTGAAGAAGTGAAGAAGTAAGAAGCTACAACGACAACATCATACTTTCTCTTGAGGTTAGTGATATTTGACTTGAACTGTTTCATTCCCTAACGTATCTTTCAAGTCGTGCATATTGAAAACAAAACTGCGAAGCATGTTTGCACTCTAGATAGACATAGTATTAAGGAATACAATACGAGGTTTATTGTTTAACCATTAAACTTTATAGATAAGACATCAACATAATCGTTTAAATTCTATTGTGATTATGTATGGGTATGAGGTAAGGATTTCATCCTAGGAAACAATGTTTTTACATGTGTTTTAAGGAAGTAAGTTCATAAACTTGATTATGAATCGAAAATGAAATCTTCAGGCATTATTGGGATTGTTATTCATTGCATATCTTGTGAACATCCAATATGTGTGATTTAGTATAACCGCTCACGACTTGTTTGTGTCCTTGGTAAAACTATTCACAAAGGCCTGACTTATGTATTGGTATGACTTTTATTAGTGAAACCGATCTTAAGTAATCACCTGAGATGGTATGATCGAGTTTGTGATTTGTGGTTGACCGAATCTGGGTAAAGGGGAGCCGATCCTAGTAAGAGGTGCAACACATCACAAGGGGAATCGATCCTGTTAGAGCATAGCTCGGTCAACCTCGCATGCGTTGTTATCTCAAGCATGTTTGTCAATGTTAGTGATCAAAACTATAAGTCTTGATTTCTAGCCTACATAGCTAAGTCACGGACTAGGATAGAAAAGTGTAGTTGAGCTCAAGGACTTCATGGCGATTCATCATACAACGACGAAGATCTATACAAGGAACCGTGGAACTTCATCAACAAAAAGGTATGTGGAGACTTGAACTTATCTATCACTCAAAAGTCTATCTCTTCTATCTCCTACTTCTTATGAGACAAAAGTCGTATGCTATATAAACTAGATCATACACATTTGACATTTCGAGATGAGCATTCATTGCTTATCTTTTATCTCGAAATCGTGTGTTGGTAAAGCGTTTCTCTTTGATCAAGTTTATCTTCACCTAGTGACGAAAGTCATGAAAAGTTTCAATCACTTTGAGAATTGCTCTGACGTGAATCGGTCTGTGAATAACGGCTACATAGCGTCCTCTGAGAATGTCTGAATGATTGAAATAAGAATTTAGATTACATAACCATGTATTCCTTGAACCGAAGTTTTCAAACTTTGTTGATCAAGAGAAATCAGGAGGATTGTGGAATTGGCTTGCCAAGTCCGCAAACTGTCGGAAGTTCTCGACTGAGAATTTCTGCTGGGATTTTCCAAATACTCGTTTATGTGCTCAGTCCGCGGACTCAGTCAGCGAACCCAGTCCGCGAACTGGGTTATCGTGAAGAACTCAATCATTGAGTTCATTTGAGTCAATTGAACTAGTTATCGTGAAGAAGAACAAGGTTAATATGAAATGCTCATATGGTTAACCTTTTGGGTTACTATGTTGAACCAACATACACGTACACGTTTGGGCATGGTTTTCACGAACCCAGTAAACGTTTACCCAAGTGTGTATGACAAGCTAAGTTTTCGATCTAACGGTTGAGAAATATTAGCTTGAATCTAAATTAGGTTTTCATCTAACGGTGAATATGGATTGCTTTGTAACTAAGGAAAAACCCTGATTTGAAGGCTATATAAGGGAGACATCTAGCATTGTGCAAAACTAATCCCCACACGTCTGTGTGCTACCAGTGATCCCGCTAGAGTCGATCTCCAATAACCTTTGATTTTCTTCTCTAAAATCAGGTTAACGACTTAAAGACTTCATTCGGATTGTGAAGCCATACCGATACTACTTTATTGTAGTTGTGTGATCCGATCTTGCATCTTCCATCGTACGAGTACAATCGATTGATTGGCTTGAGATCGTGAGATTTCTCCGATATGCAAGATTAAGAAGTCACAAACATCTTCGTCTCACTGTTTATGATTCCTCGACAATCCGCTTGTGTAGTCAGGAAGGATTGTAGAGAGGTGATTGATTAATCTAGGCTGTTCTTCGGGAATATAAGACCGAATTATCAATTGATTCTTGTTACCTTGATTTTATATCTAAAGACGGAACAAAACCTAGGGTTTATCTGTGGGAGACAAATTTATCCTTTTATAGACTTTTCTGTGTGAGACAGATCTGTTTATTATCAAGTCTGTGATTTTGGGTTACAACAACTCTTGGTTGTGGGTGAGATCAGCTAAGGGAATCAAGTGCGCCGTATCCTGCTGGGATCAGAAGCGTAGGAGTACAACTGTACCTTGTATCAGTGGGAGATTGATAGTGGTTCAACTATAGTCCAGTTCGAAGTTAGTTTGCAGTAGGCTAGTGTCTGTAGCGGCTTAATACAATGTGTATTCAATCTGGACTAGGTCCCGGGGTTTTTCTGCATTTGTGGTTTCCTCGTTAACAAAACTTCTGGTGTCTGTGTTATTTCTTTTCCGCATTATATTTTATAAAATTGAAATAATACAGGTTGTATGTTCGTGATCATCAACTTCTCTAATCCAACCTTTGATTGTTGATTGTAGTTGATTGATCCTTGGTACCATCCAAGTTATCTCTCTTTGATATAGACTCGCAGATTTATATTTGCTTGAGTAAAGATCAAATCGAGAGATTGAGATAATAACTCCTTGAGATACTTTCTATCTAGATTGAGTCTGACTGTCTAGTTGATTCTCTATCAAAGTGTTTCATAGTTAGTCCATACAGATTGCTAATCGAAATATTGGGTGGTATTGTTAGACCCCCGCTTTTTCAATTGGTATCAGAGCAGGCAAACACGTTTAAGACCTAACAAGTCCGTGTTTGTAGCGATATGACTGTATGGACAGAGGTGCTATCTCTATTAATGTACCACCAGTCTTCGATGAATCAAATTACTTATGGTGGAAAATTTCTATGCGAGCTTTTCTTCAATCGCATGATATTCAATCATGGGTATATGTGGTGAATGGTTATGATGCGCCCGTTGTTGCATCTGGAGATGAAACTGTTCCCAAGAATATTGGTGAATATAATGTTGCCGAGATTCTTGCTGCAAAGCAGAATTCTGAAGGGTTAAATGCTATCATACATGCCATTGCCCCAAGTCTTCAACACCATGTGTCTAATTGCACTAGCTCTAAAGATGCTTGGGATATCTTAGAAACCGTATTTGAAGGAAACTCCAGTGAAAAGGAAGATAGACTTCAAAACATTAATTCCTATTGGGAGAACCTTCGTATGGAATATGAAGAAACGTTTGATGAGTTTAATCACAAAGTGTCTGAAATTGTTAATGCATCTTTTGCATTGGGTAAGACTATTCCTGAAAAGGACATTGTGATGAAAATTCTCAGATCGCTGCCATTTTTAGATACGAGCCTAAGAAGCATGCCATCGTTGAGGGGAATAGCCTCAATAATCTTTCCAGAAACACCTTGGTTGGGAAGCTAAAGATCTTTGACCATGAGCATACATACAAAGTCGGTAAGGATATTTCCTTTAAAGCATAGAAGAGCACTAAATTACTTGCCAAAGGTAAAAGTGTTCATGTCTCTGAGGATGATCAGTTTGAGAATGATTTTTCAGATGAAGACCTTGACAAGTCGGTCTCCTTGATCACAAGACAGTTTAGGGATCTTCTGTTGAAGAGAAGTAAACGGTTTTCAAGAGACAAACCTAGGTCATCAGACAAACCTCACGGTCGCGTACCTCCTAAAAACAGGGATGCTGACGAGGAAGATGACGAGGACATTCCTCAGTGCTTTAAGTGTAAGGGTTTTGTCCATTTTGCTAAAGAATGCCCAAATCGTAGAAAATACACTGGGAACAAAGGTCTAGATGTAACACTTGATGAAATGTCTGAAACCTATGCTTCCGATGAAGATAGGAAATCAAGTGTAGGGATCCTTGGTGAAAACATCGATTTTGATACTTGTAGCAATACATATATCAATCTCAATAGGGTCGGAGAAGAAGGAAACCCAATCAAGATGGAAGATTCTCTAACTGGAAACCCTGTCAGTAATGTTTCATGTTGCACATCTCAGATGCCTGAATACTATCCAAGTTTGACGTGCTCGTTTTGTTCTATGAAGGGACACGAACTATCAAGGTGTTACAAGTACAAGCACCAAATAAGGCACGCCAGCAAACTTCAACGAAGAGAAGATCGATTAGCAAGGAAGCTGAAACTTGCTCAGAAGACCGCCGATGCATGTAGGATATTATCTTCATCTAAGAAGTTGGTTTCCAGGGATAGAGTAAGACCATTTGAAAAGAAAGTATGGTCGAATCATTTTGATAGACAGAAGTCTGAAGATTCCTCCCTTGAGGAAAAAGATGGACAAGTCGTTGTTCATCGCAACACAACTTGATTGTGTTGTTGGGAAAATCTTGTCTCATATGCCTGATCGAAAAGAGACAAGATTGAGTGTTGATTCAGGCTTCAGTAAAGTTTTTCCTTGTTTTCTTAGATTTGTTATTTTCTGTCTATCAAATAAAATAAAGGGTTATTATCGACAATTCTACTCTTTATATGGTTTTATAGTTGGGCGTATACGAACCTGTCAATAGGTTTCGAACCCTACATTCCTTTTTCCTTTTTGACATCCTATATAAGATTACTTGTTGAGTTAAGTGATTCAATCACACAAATCCAGTTGTTTATAACTGTTCTCAAAGCACCATGTCAGATGGAAAGGATGTCAACATGATTGTTAAATCTTCAATCAAGGAAAAAGAAAAATCTCTTGTTTCTAAGTCCCTGAAAAGAAAAAGAAGGAGTACAAGAAATCCCAGGGCTGTGCCTTCTAACTCTCAGAAGTTTTCCGATGTTCTTGGTCAGTCGAAGGAAGTAAGAAAGGAGATTCGTGAAAAGAAATTCAGAGAGCCTTGGTACGACATAATCAGCCAAGACAGTTCGTTGACATAAACTCCTATCTTCATGAACCATATGTTCCAATGGCTGCTGACAACAAGGAGTTTGGGAAAGATGCTGAATTTCTCAAAGGCATTGTCGCATAGGATGTCTTCTTTTTGGTTTAGTTGGAAGAATAACTAGTGCTTTGAATAGCGATGATTGTGACTACGCATAGCTATTTTTGTTTTCATCTTCTTATGTTATTTTTTAGGTTTATTGGTATTAAATTCTAAAAATATTTGGAGGATGATGTTTATTGCAATATTTTAATGGTTTGTGATATTGCAATATTTTTATGGGATATGTATTGTTTACGTCCGTGAACTTGAAGTTCCCATATTGCAGTCAAAAGTAAAGTCGTTCATGAATCGGTATTCGTATGGATGAAAGGACGAATGTACTTTTGACATATACAAAAGTTATGCCTATGAAATCATGTTTTTGATGGAAAATAGGATAAAATCTTTTGTTCAACAAGGATAAAGTCTATTATGTCGTTATGATGGAAAATAGAATAGATCCTTGTATGTTATCCACGGTATTGATCTTCATTGATCCATTTTATTATGTTTTACCGTGAAGGCTCCATTGTGTGTCTTATGTTGAGCACCTTACAACTAAGTCGATTTACCTTGGCTTTGTTGGTTGTTCCATAAGATGCTATGTGTCGAGCATTAGGAACTAAATTAATCAACTAGTTTGGTTATTTAGTTAGTACTCCATAAGTCTTCTTTCTTATGTCGAGTACATGTACGGTTAAGGTTGTCATATTCTATGATGAACTTAGTCGGGGTTCCATAAGTTCTCTTATGTTGAGCCCAAAATAATCAAATTGATTACTTCCTTGATTAGTTTGGTTATTTGTATTCCAATTAGATTAATTATAGGTTCTCTTATAATTAATCTAGTTGAGTTTTCATATATTCCACAAGTTCTTTTGTTGAGTATATGAAATACTACACTATCATGTTCTTTGGTTAATATAGTCATTTATTCCGTAAGGTTTTCCTTATGTTGAGTATTTGAAAGGTTAAGTTAGTCATCTCCGTGTGATTGACTTAGTCGTAGCTCCGTGAGTTTACTTATGTTGAGCACTTTCAATTAAATTGATCACTTTTATGGTTTGATTTAGTTGCATATTCCAATTGAATTAATCATGGGTTTACTTGTGGTTAATATGGTTGAGCTTTGGATATAGAAAATCATTCCTATGGTTTTTGGTGTCCAATAAAAAATCCTTCTTTTCTTTCAAAATTAAGGTCGCTCTTGTTGTTCTCTCGGGAATGACATCAAATGGGGGAGAGTTCTTTTGAACTTGTGCTTAACGGTAATATCTTGCGGGGAGTGCGGCTGTGGAATTTTATAGGGGTTATCTTGTATCTTAAAACTCCTTGATGAATGTTGTTAGCTTCGGATATTAGATTGCATCAAAATTAAGATTTTTCTTTTGGTCATGAAATGTCTCTTGTGGAAATTTCATTATGATCCCGTTCTTTTACCTTTGCCAATTTTATTGACAAAAGGGGGAGAAATATTGTAGTTCACACTACAAATACATATGGTTTTCGGATCATTGTGTAAAGGGGAGTGGTTTCCATGATCGAGATGGAGTATTGACTAAGGGGGAGTGATACATATCACCGTAGTATTATTGTTAAAGTCATGATACAATTGGACTTTGATGTTATATAATAATACTATGACACTGTATAATAATGATCGAGAATCTCGATTTCTCTCATTGTTATAGCTACGGATCTTCAACAACGATGGTGCTAAAATTACAACCTTTGGGATCATTGGAGTACTTGGAAGGACGAAGATTTCAAGGAACGTTGAAGATTAGACTATGGAATAGGAGCCACTAAAGTTTATCTTTTTTTTATTCCATATGTATTAATAGTTTTGTCACTAAAATTGACAAAGGGGGAGATCGTTAGAGCATAGCTCAGACAACCTCGCATGCGTTGCTATCTCAAGCATGTTTGTCAATGTTAGTGATCAAAACTATAAGTCTTGATTTCTATCCTACATAGCTAAGTCGCGGACTAGGATAGAAAAGTGTAGTTGAGCTCAAGGACTTCATGGCGATTCATCATACAACGACGAAGATCTATACAAAGAACCGTGGAACTTCATCAACAAAAAGGTATGTGGAGACTTGAACTTATCTATCACTCAAAAGTCTATCTCTTCTATCTCCTACTTCTTATGAGACAAAAGTCGTATGCTATATAAACTAGATCATACACATTTGACATTTCGAGCTGAGCATTCATTGCTTATCTTTTATCTTGAAATCGTGTGTTGGTAAAGCGTTTCGCTTTGATCAAGTTTATCTTCACCTAGTGACGAAATTCATGAAAAGTTTCAATCACTTTGAGAATTGCTATGACGTGAATCGGTCTGTGAATAACGGCTACATAGCGTCCTCTGAGAATGTCTCAATGATTGAAATAAGAGTTTAGATTACATAACCATGTATTCCTTGAACCGAAGTTTTCGAACTTTGTTGATCAAGAGAAATCGGGAGGATTGTGGAATTGGCTTGCCAAGTCCGCGAACTGTCGGAAGTTCTCGACCGAGAATTTCTGCTGGGATTTTCCGCATACTCGTTTGTGTGCTTAGTCCGCGAACCCAGTCCGCGAACTGGCGGAAGTTCTCTTTCCGAGAATTTCTGCTGAGTTTGGAAAACTCAACCGATTAACTTAAGTCCGCGAACTTGTTTGTGAACTTAAGAGGTTATGATCTAAAGATGTGCTCTGAACATGGAACATTAAATTACTAAGGAATGATTTATGCAAACCGTGGCTATAATGTTCATGAGCCGATTCATTCGAATCGAATCATCTTTGCTTCAATTGTGTCTTGTGTAGTTACATAAGATCTCATAGCAATTGAACAACTCTGTAACTAGTTCATTTGAGTCAATTGAACTAGTTATGGTGAAGAAGAACAAGGTTAATATGAAATGCTCATATGGTTAACCTTTTGGGTTACTATGTTGAACCAACATACACGTAGACGTTTGGGCATGGTTTTCACGAACCCAGTAAACGTTTACCCAAGTGTGTGTAACAAGCTAAGTTTTCGATCTAACGGTTGAGAAATATTAGCTTGAATCTAAATCAGATTTTCATCTAACGGTGAATATGGATTGCTTTGTAACTAAGGCAAAACCCTGATTTGAAGGCTATATAAGGGAAACATCTAGCATTGTGCAAAACTAATCCCCACACGTCTGTGCTACTAGTGCGCCTGCTAGAGTCGATTTCCATTAACCTTTGATTTTCTTCTCTAAAATCAGGTTAACGACTTAAAAACTTCATTGGGATTGTGAAGCCAGACCGATACTACTTTATCGTAGTTGTGTGATCTGATCTTGCATCTTCTATCGTACGAGTACAATCGATTGATTGGATTGAGATCGTGCCGATAGGCAAGATAAATAAGTCACAAACATCTTCGTCTCACTGTTTGTGATTCCTCGACAATCCGCTTGTGTAGTCAGGAAGGATTGTAGAGAGGTAATTGATTAATCTAGGCTGTTCGTCGGGAATATATGACCGGACTATCAATTGGTTCATGTTACCTTGATTTTATATATCTAAATACGGAACAAAACCTAGGGTTTATCTGTGGGAGACAAATTTATCCTTTTATAGACTTTTCTATATGAGACAGATCTGTTTATTATCAAGTCTGTGATTTTGGATTACAACAACTCTTGGTTGTGGGTGAGATCAGCTAAGGGAATCAAGTGTGCAGTATCCTACTGGGATCAGAGGCGTAGGAGTACAACTGTACCTTGTATCAGTGGGAGATTGATAGGGGTTCAACTATAGTCCAGTCCGAAGTTAGTTTGCAGTAGGCTAGTGTCTGTAGCGGCTTAATACAGTGTGTATTCAATATGGACTAGGTCCCGGGGTTTTTCTGCATTTGCGGTTTCCTCGTTAACAAAACTTCTGGTGTCTGTGTTATTTCTTTTCCGCATTATATTTTATATAATTGAAATAATACAGGTTGTGGGTTCGTGATCATCAACTTCTCTAATCCAACCTTTGGTTGTTTATTGTAGTTGATTGATCCTTGGAAATTGGTCTTTGGTACCGTCCAAGTTATCTCTTTTTGATATAGACTCGCAGATTTCTATTTGCTTAAGTAAATATCAAATCGAGAGATTGAGATAATAACTCCTTGAGATACTTTCTATCTAGATTGAGTCTGACTGTCAAGTTGATTCTCTAGCAAAGTGTTTCGGAGTTAGTCCATACAGATTGCTAATCGAAATATTGGGTGGTGTTGTTAGACCCCCGCTTTTTCAGATCCTTGTATGAGGTGCAGCAAGGTTTATAGCAGAAAGGGGAACTGATCCTATGGACATGTGCAACACATATAAGTTAGATACCATATATATATATGGGGAAACGATCCTAGTACCTAGTCAATCGAATTATGGAAAGCTAGTGTGACTATGCACAATACTCACGTGGAGGTAGAACCGAAACTTGTTTTTGTAGAACCGTTAAACCCATGATTTGTGATTGAGTGTTCTTGAAAGTCAGATGAACCATTTCTAAACTTGTTTGGAAGTGTGGCAAATCGGTTTCAAGGGTGTAAGTATGAAAGAGGACTTACAAAGTAAGGATGTCGACACACTTTTAACACAGGCAGTAATGTTTATCTTTTATTGTTCAAAGTTATTCCTTAATAGCTACAGGAAGAAAATCCCAGGATCGAAACATAAATAAGTTAAGAATCTTTTAATTAAGGTCTTAATTTTATTTAAGGAAAATGAGAATTAGTAATGTGCATTTACTAGTTGAGATTTTCCAAAGAGATTTTCGGTCATTATTTTGGACAAAGCATTTCCAGGAATTATGGAAACCGAATTTGTGCTTTAGTGAATATCTTGAGAATATTTTCGATTTTGGAAATTCCTTGGTGTCCAAACTTCCTTGTCTATAAATACTTGAAGTTTGCATTTCTAGCAAACTAATCCTTCGTGACAGCAAAATTCCTCGATTGTGTTGTTACTGGTGAAGCCACCTATTCAGAGAGGAGAGTAACCTAATTACGCGAAATCTCTTACGGCCGCTCAATTTAAAATCTTCTTTGGGATTGAGAAGCTCTACGAGTACCGTTGGTGGGAAACTAGATAATTGCGGTTTATCTTGTGTTTTCGATTGATTTGATTGACTAACAGTGGTTGAAATTTGATTGCACCTAGTTTTTTTATGCTTGAGAATCCTCTCTTCTGATATAAGATTCACTCAAACTATATCGAAGTTTTTATAGGGATCTTTAGACTGTTGTTAGTGTTAAAGATGATCTTGTGATAATCCATTGTTAACAGACTCCGTTCTGTGCATGATTGATCACAAGAGATTCAATTTGTTGTGTGCAGGTGTTTATTGAAGATCTAAGAAGATTTGAAGACAAATAAGATATTGAAGATTTCTGATTTGGGGTTCATAATCTTTGGTGTGCACAATACTTGTTTCGGTATAAGAGGATCCAACTATAATCGGTTTATCCTTGTGGTTGATTGGATTGATTAGTTGTGTAGATCGGCATCAATACAATTCTTTGTGATTAAAAGTATTGATTGCAAAATCTTAACAATTACTTCGGTAGTTGAGCATAAGATATATCCAAGAACCTGACGAAGGAGTTTATGTTAAGATAAACAGAAGAGCCTTTGTCCGACTCATATCACTTGGTTGAAGAGAGTTGATACCAAAAAGATTCGTTATTTTTTTACTGTTTGGAATACGAACCAAAGGAATTGTTCCAAGTACGTGACTTATTCATAAGTTGGAGGCGTGGGAATACAAACGGAACTTGGTGAACTATAGTTTAGTTGCTTGGTCTCAACTATACGAAGTTGGTTTAATTTTGTGTAGCGGTTTAATCCTGAGAGTATTCAATTCTGGACAAGGTCACGGCGTTTTTCTGCATTTGCGGTTTCCTCGTTAACAAAATCTTGTTGTGTCATTTACTTTATATTTCCGCATTATAATTGTTTTATTATAATTAAAGTAAATTACACAAACGTTAATTCCTATTTACTTGATAAGCAATCCTATTGTGTTTGGTTAAGTCTGAACCTTTTTATCAAGTAAACATACTTCGTTTTTGTATTGTCTCGATCTCGTATCCATAGGCGATCACACGAAATGTGGACCAATTAGTTGTATTGTCTCTGCTCAGTCCATAGACAATCACTTTCAGAGAAAGGACTTATAGGTAGGAAAAGTTTTAGCTTGAGGTATATTTGGGTACCCTCGCCTTTTCACTAGGGTTCTGAAAGAAATTCTTTGTTGTATTTTTTTTTTGTTTTGAATAGGTTTGCGGAAGCGAAAACAGGATCAAAGAAAAGATAAAAATCCAATCTAGTGTCGAATGATACCAACTAGTGTAGAACGTGTAGGATGAAAGCAAAACGGAATTTGCAAAGATGCGAAAAGAGTTTAGGTATGGAAATCAGAATGTAAACGTGAACATAAAGTTAAGAGAATTGGTTTTGATAAACTGATAATATTAATATGAATCGATGTGCCCTTCTGAAACAGAGATGACCTTTATATATAGGCTCACATAACCGACTAAAAATCTAAATAAAGGAGTTTAACAAAAAATAGAATACCTAAACAAAGACTAGAAGATATAAAAAGGAATACCCACACTAGGAAATACGTAAAAGAGAAGTAATAGCTAAGTTGTGTCTGCTGTTGATAAGGGATGTCCTGTATCAGTCATGGGTATTTTCATATTAGACTCAAACGAGTCCTAATCAAGGATTATGTTTGAGTTAGAGGTCGAGTCAGATCTGACTCAAAAATAGATAACAGAACGATCTGACATCTGACTGGCGGCAAGTCAGGGGTTGACTCAGATCCACATAGTGAGTCAGATGCAAACAAACATGGTGATAGTGAAAAATAACACCACTAACACAATATAAAAGGTATCTCAATATATGGAACACATATTTCTTTTTTAAAAGAAAAAGGTTAAAAATTTGTTATAAAAGAGGGGGAAAATATATAAATGAAATAGCACAAACAAGTGGAATAACTAAATGTGGCAAAGAAAATTAGGGGTGCCAATGGGTATCCGGTTATCCAGAATCGAACCGCATCCCGGCTAGTCGGGTCCGGTTTCGTATTGAACCTATTAGCATCATGACTACCCGACAGGTAGAGTCGTTAGGAACTGATAAGCTTTCGGGTCATAACGAGTATTATCCACGGGTACCGAGTACTCGAATATTTATCTTTTTGTTCCTTGTTTTTAACTAAAATGTAAAGATTTCGTTTAGTTTTACTTAGATTCTTTTTCATTTTCCATTTATTTCCTTAGATTTAATCTTAATTAGAACATTTACATAAATGTAACCATAACTTTATATGAAAAGTTATTAGATTCAATAGAAAAATTAGCAAACATATAATTGATTTAGAAGACCCAATAAATATTCGAGCCCGACTGGAATTTAAAGTTTTAATCGGGTCCCTGAAGAAAATTACAGGTTCCGTTTCCTGGAAACATGAATGAATAAAATGCATCACAAAGATTAATATGATTCGGTTCTTACTTTATGTCTTTTATATGAATAAACTAATCAATTATTGATTCACGTCAATACTTGTGTAAAGTTTATTCAAAATATCAATAAATAAGAATGATTATGTTTTTAATTTTAAATCATTTACGTCATTCTTTTAATTGTTACGATTGCATTGTTTGTTTCGAATGACAAAGAATTCAAGGAATGTTGAAGAACCAAGGAAATCAAGCATTTGGATGAGAAGCTACAAAGTTTATTTATTTTGTAATCCATATGTATTGATAGTTTTGTCACTGAAATTGACAAAGGCGGAGATTGTTAGAGCACTACTCGGTCGAACTCGTAAGCGTTGCTATCTCAAGCTTGTTTGTCAAGTTTAGTTGTCAAAAATATAAGTCTTGATTTCTAGTCTACTTATAACTATGTCTCGGACTAGCATAGAATGTGTAGTTGAGATTTAGACTTCATGGCGTTCATCGATTGAAGACGAAGAACTACCAAAGGGAACTTGTGGAACTTCATCAACAAAAGGTATGTAGATACTTGAACTCATCTATCACTCAGAAGTCTATTTTTTCTATCTCCTATTGAGACAAAAGTCGTATAGCTATATAGACTTTACTTTATACACATTTGATATTTCGAGCTGTGTTTAACTCGCGTATATCTTTATCAGAATATGTGTTGGAAAGCTTTTCGCTTTAACCACGTAAATCATTATTCTTCATGAAAGTCAAAAGATGATCATGTGAAAAATCACCTGGTAACATCTTACATGATTTGTGTAAGACAGTCATTTGATGTAGGCTCAGAATGTTTCGTATTGATCATTCGATCACTTGAAATTTTTTTATAAGCTAGTAGTTTGTGTGAGTGTGACTACTAATTTTCCCATAGTCTACGTAATGTGTACAACTCAGAGAAAAATATATTAAGTAGTATTGATACCTCTGTTGAGCTGATGATGCTAAGTGATAAAGGATATTCGAGATCACAAAAATAACGAAGAACACAAATATAATGTAAATGCTACTAAGTTATCATGAGACACAAGGGATTACGTGGTTCGACTTTTGTCTACATCCACGGGGTAATGAGTGATTCTTTTGTATTAAGTTGTGGTGGTTACAAAGATCTTAAATGCTTCCCAAATTAATAGAGAGAACTCAAGTTGAAGTAAATACTTAAGTTCTAAATATTAAAGAGGTATAAGCTTAAGACTAGATCTTCTCTCCTAGATATTGAATGCCCTTAGTTTGTTGGTGAAGCTTGGTATTTATATCCCCTTCTGCTCCAGGTATATCTTTGCTGTCTTTGGATCCATCGTTCTCTGATATACCTTCCGTACAAATGGTACCTTCGTTCACCGCGTGCTTTCTCCAGTCGAACTCTGCCACCTCAGCTGACCCACGCTCCTTCGGGAACTTCCCAGCCTTAGTAAAGATTGTACCTTCATTCACCGCTATCCTTTGCCATCCAGGTTCTGCCACATCATAGATATCTACGTGCTTTGGTTATGCGTGTAGATAAGAGATTTGTGCATTTAATGCTGATTAGATATGTCATCTACCTCTGTCCCTTCTCCATCTGCCTCTCGCTATACTAGGCTTTACTTTTCCTATCTTGATCGTCGAGGTATCCCTTTTTGGGATAAGATAAAGTAGATCTGCGAAGGTATCCTCTGCTACTCAGGTTTCTATGTACAGCAAGGGCTATACAGTTATCTTGTGTGCGACTACTGAAACCGCGACACGTGCTCCGCAAAATATTGGTATCCACAGTTTGCCCCTTTTCTTTCAAATTCTACAATTTAGTAGGATTGGAAGAAAAAACTCCCATAACGCCGCCATTTTTGCATGTACCGGTTGGGTGGTCCCACATGTCTCTTCATGCAATAACTTCCCCTTGAATTTCGGAACTTCCAAATTTTTGGATTCTCCAGCCGCCTATAAGAAGAGAATAAAGAGATGGAATTTCATTAACTTTCTCTTCTCCTCTCGAATTGTCGCTTTCTCTCCCTTTCTCAGAGATTTCTTCTGTCTCTTTTTCCTTCAACTGTCGACTCCCAAAAGCTCTTGTTCCTCAGCGCTTCAATCGCCATATTCAGGTTAGTAAGCTTTTTCTCTGTCACTGTTGTTTTTCGTATTCTCCATACCCGGTTCTGTCTTCCCTTTTTTGGTTATTCGAAGTGGTTGTTGTATTTGCATGTGGGAATTTCGATTCTCTTTTACTTCTTTATGTTGTATGGGAACTTGGGTTTGTTCTCATTTCGTATTTCAACAATGATTTTGCAATGATTGTTCTTCTTCTGCAACTCTTCTTATCATGTTGAATCATCCTCTGTTTCGCTCCATAGAAGAATTGTTATCTCCTTTGGTTGGTTTAAACAAACCCATTCCCAAAGTATGTTTGCCTTTGCTCCAAATATGTTTTGAATCGACTACAATTTTATGTCTGCCATTGTTGAAGTATTGTTCTTCCTGCTGGTGCTAGAAATTATGAGACTTTCGAAGAAGCCTGCGCGTAAAGATCTGACGCCTAGGCCGTCAACTGAGCCTCCTCCGCTGATGGATCATCCTGATGCTGCGCCTTCTCCGCCTCCTGAGGACACTGAGGTACCTGCTGATACTGAGATGGTTGTGGTCCCTGAGACTTCTGCGGACCCTGAGGTTGAAGAGGTTCCTGTTGAGGATCTTCCTCCTCCTCTGCCTCACTATGAGCTTCAAAGTCTGCAACTGCATGACACAGATAGCTACACTCACTTGTCCTTAGCTGAGATTACCAAGTCTTTTCGCCTCCATAAGTTTGAGATCACCTTTGTCAATGGTCTTGATGTTCTCACCGAGTCCCTAATACGGGATTTTCCTTACGATGAGAACAACCTTTTGATCAGTGTTGGCCAGTTGGACGCGGGTATGCTCCTTCCTTTGTTTAGTAGAAAGGATCCTTTCTACTATGACGTTTTGTCTACCGAGGATGACCCAGTGAACAAAACTCAGGTCCGAGGAGTCATGCAATGCACTGGTAATTATTGGCGTGCCCTTCGTGAGTACTGGTACCGTAGCAAAGGAAAGACTACTTTGAAATCTTATGACCCCTTTGTTGCTGAAAGGTCTAAGCAAGAGGATTACACCCCTTCTAACTTCAACGCTACATATGCTGATGCTATTCAGAAGAGTAACCTTATTCCTTGGATTGTTGGCCCCCGTCGTATCCATGTTACTGCTAAGCATATTAGGGGGGGGTAACAACCTTCGTCTGTTGGAGGAGATTGATAATACCGGTTTGACTGTTATCCCTTATTCTGCTAAGCTGCCTTTGTCGAAGCCTGACCGTATCCGTCTTGATCATGATGATCGCTGGGCTCCTACTCCTATTCGTGTGGTGGGTCCTTGGGCCTACGGTTTTACTACCGCAGATCCCAACGTCCCTCGTACAGCTCTCTCCTTGCCTGAGAAGTATGATGAATATCAGCCTTGGGTTTTTAACCCTGCTGCTTCTCATGAGGTAATCTTCACTTCCTTTGGAGGTTCTTCATTTTATTCTTTGCAGTCTTTGTTTGGTATTCTGATGGATTTATTTTTTAGTTTTCCCCTGCTTCTTCTGCTGTAACTTCCCCGTGTTCTGCTGCAAGGGATGCTCCGGGCTATGCTGGTAACTCCGTAGCTACTAGGACCAGGAAAACAAAGGCTTCGGCTGAAACAGCTACGCCAACACCTGCGGAGGTAAGGATTATATCCTAGCCATGCCGTTTTGCTTGTATGCTTCCTATTATCTTGCCCCTAATCCTTGGCTTGCGCATGTGTTTTTCTATAGTCTTCCAAGAGAAAAGGAAAGTTGAAGGCTGTGATTGATCTTGAGGAATCCGATGAGGATCCAAAGGCTGGTGACGAAGATATGGAGAATGTTGAGGATACTGGCCTTAGCCCTCATCTGTACGATATTGAGGAAGATTTTTCCAAGAATATCCCCAGTCCTATCCCTGCTGGCTCTGTTGAGGGTGAGAACCTCCCAGCTGGTGGTGATGCTTCATTGGTGACCCCGGTTAGTGTTCAAGTTCCGACTTATACTTTGTTACCAAAGGTTCCTTCGTTTTTTTCCCCTGGTGATTTGCAACCTGTTGTCTCGGCTACTACTGGTGTTGTAGTGGTATCTTCCAAGAGTCTTCCGTCCTCTCCTGCTACTTCATTCCAATCGAGTGGTTCGTTTGCGAAGGGTGTTACTCCGGTGGTGAGGGTTAGCAGCTAAGACTCGCAGTCGAAGAAGAAGGTTGTGATTTCATTGTCTAGCTTCTCCTTCAATGCTACACCCACCTCATTGGGGAGCGCTCAGTCGGTTTCTACTGCCCCTGTTAGCAAGGTTGTTGGGCCTCCTCCTTCGTCACTAGAATGGACCGTATTGGGCAATATTCCTTCTGCTGGTGGACTTAGGTGGTGCTCAAGCTTTTTCTTCGGTTCCCAGCTCGTCCACCATGCCGTCTCTTTGTCGTGGTGAGGGTTCAGTACTCGTTCCCCATGCTCGCTCTCAAGCGATTGGTGGAGTTATTGCTGAGTCTGAGAAGGGTAAGTTGTCTGAGATCTTGAGACTTTGGAGTTCTGATGATGTTATCCTTGAAGCCATTATTCGAGATTCAAAGGGCCCCTTTTATGCTGAGGTTGATCGTCACCAACTGGATGGTTCTTTGGAGGTAGCTTCGCAGTTAGATGTTATGTCTGCTCAGTATCGTGTGGCTAAGGATCTATTCTTTGACCCGGACTGCCTTCGCTCTAGTCAGAGCTTTGGAGAAATCCGCAGAGGTAGCATCCAAGAGATGGAGGCCTTCATGGACACCTACGCTGATTTCCTTCCTCGTCTTTCGTTGTTCTCAGTAAGTGATTCTTACCTTACTGTTTCATGCTTTGCTTTGAACCTTCGTTTGTTCTTATGCTCCGTTGTTTGCAGCTTTGCAAACAAATCGATGTTGGTTGTACCTTGTTCAAGTTCTACAGGGATAAATGTACTCACTTGAGTGCTCTGTTGGAGCATGCTCCTCAGGAATATGCCTTTGCTAGTGCACAACAACCTTCGTCTAGTGGTACTGCTTCTGCTGCTAAAGTATCTTCGTTGGAAGATGATCTGAAAAACACTCAGAGATCATTGAAGGCTTGTTTGTTGGCTTTTGAGAGATCTAACAATGCTGCTAAAGTTGCTGAGGATGGGTGCAAAGCTGCTGATTCTTCTCTGGCTGCCGAGTCCTCCAAAGCCATAGGTTCGTTTCTTCTTTTTCTTAGTTTCGTTTTCATTCTTGTTTTGTTGCATAGTCCTGGGACAACCTACGCCTACTAGCTGGTAGCTCTAGTGAGCTTAGGCATCTCCAGGAGCAGGTAGCCAAGTTGACCTCCGATGTTTGGTATTATCAGAAGAAGTCTGACAGGTTGATGAACGTGACTGTTCATAACGAGGCCCAAATCTCTCTTGAATTTGCTCATAATGCAGATCTTATGAAGCAGATGTCGTCGCTCCGTAAAGAATATGACAAAGCCCTTAAATGGAAAGAGGGTCTCATTTTAAAGCAAAAGGAGGATATTGCCTTACTTGAGAAACGCCTCTCAGCCCAAGAAATTATCCGTAAAAAGTATCATGCAGATTTCGAAGATGCATGTGCTTCCTTGGATAAGGTTACTGTAGAGTGTAATTTTTTGTCTTCTGAGGTATGTTCTCTTAAGAATAGACTTGTCGAGGCTGGCTCCGTGTCTTCTTCCATGTCTCATGTATCCTTGGTTAAGAGATTAGAAGAGTTAGAGAATGTTTACTAAGTTTTATCTTCTGAGAATGCTTCGCTCCGGATTGATGTTGAGGATCTCCGGACTGAACGAGATACCCTTGAGGAGGATCTTGAAGCTGCTGAGGTTGACCTTGCTGAGGCCCAACGTAGTTTAGAAGAATCCATTAGCCATGCTGGAGGTAGCTTAAGGTTCTTATATTCCAGCAGTATTCTTTGTGCCCTTTGCTGCCTTTTCTCATTACTTACACCTTTCGTATTCGCAGGTCTCCAGGAGCAACTGGTGGGTGCAAATGACAAGATTATCCATCTTGAAGGACAAATATCTTCATTGGAGATATCTCGTCAGTTTGATGTTTCTGCTAAGTTTAAGGATGAGTCTCTCCAGCAGGCTGACGATCAACTTAGTGCTCAGATGGTGGAGCTTCGTCGTAAATCAGCTTCGGATCTGGAGGCTCGGTCCTCCCAGATGAAGGTGAAATTTGAGAGCTCTTCCATTGACTACATCAACAATGCCTTTGCGTAAGTCGAACTCCAAGCTGAAGGAGTTGTTTTTCCTCGTCTTCCTTACCCTTGATTCTGTCGTATCCAGCTTAGCTTTAACCAGACTCTTTGTTGTATTGTGCCCTCAGTTGAGGTTCCCTTGTGATGTCTCCTTTATTTGAAACAATGCTTTGTGATGGTTTGAACCTTCTTTGTCTGCAACTTTTTAAGACATGTTAGTCGTATTTTGATAACATTATTATTTCATCTATGCTTATTGCATGAATATTTTGCTTGTAGAACGTATTGTATCTAATTGATCGCACATCAAGTTATCACAAGGTGTTAAGGTATGCTTAACCTTTGGTGGAACATTCATCGTCCTACCTAAGTATTCTTTGTCTAGAAGGTACCGTGGTGGCGAGGGTTCCTACGTGGACAATAGTTTTTATGTAACCCTACGCGTTCAGTGTGAAGATTGCTTTATTTCGACAAGGTATCTCTATAGGGAATATATTACTTTTTCTTATTACCTCATGAAGGGATCTATTGCACCGAGGATCCGAGTATTGACATATACGCAGTTATATCTTGCCTTGTCTCATCGTCAATCCTGACGGAGGGTGTCTATTCTAACCAACTTGTATTTAATCAAAACTAACTTTCCTTTAGCAAAAAGTTTCTTTCATTGATTAGTAAGGTTTATAATACCTTTTATCAGGGATAGAACATGGTAGGCTAATGCCCGTTCCTTTCTTCTCCTGAGTGATCACCATTCTCTTACGGGTAGTACTTTTTTAGATACATTACATTCCAGGGATGTTGTAATACTTCACCTTTGGGGGTCCTTAGGTAATAAGACCCTTTTCCGGCAATGTCGTGTATGATGTAGGGCCCGTCCCATTGATAAGTGCGTAATTCATATGATTTTAGTATCCATTCCATACTTGCTTTAGCTATTATTCTTGCATATTTTCGTATTATTACCTTGGTTTTATCTCATTTGTCTCAATTAGGTGAATCATCCAAAAAGGAGCTACAAAGTTCTGAAAAGATCTAAAAATAGAAGTATTCCAAGTATCCAAGTGCCCAAGTCCAAGAGAAGTGGAAGAAGTGCGACGAAAAGGAGCAAAACGCTCATAATCAAGACACGGGCCAAAGACCTATATTAACTCATTAAAATTAAGGATTTATCATCATCATCTTGAAGATAATTGAAATATAAAAAGAATTCAAAAAGAATGAGGTCATTCCGAGTTCGTATGAAGAAGTTGTGGCCAAAACAGTTTTCATTGAATACCGAAGACAGTGAAGTCCGCGAACTGGGTTTGCGAACCGAGACTTATTTCCGAAAATATCTTCTGGAATTTGAAGTTTGCGGACTGGGTCCACGAACTTATCAAATGGGAAACGTGTATTCACACCTTGGAAGGCCTAAGGGCACGTTTGGAGTCGTTATGTCATATTTTCGGGTCGGGTTCTTAAACCTAACTAAATACTTGGAAGCCAAGCAATGTAAACATATAAAAATGTATTAGGTTATGTAAAAGATATCATCTCATATCACGTATTCTACTTGGAGTTTTGGAGATAGCCGCAACTAGGTTTTGCTTTCGTATTTACTTTTCATTTTCTTTATTTGATTATTGATTATGATAAACTCCATAGATATGAGTAGCTAAATCATATATTATTGGTTAAGGATGTAGTTCTATTTCTAAAACTTGTGCTTGACTAATGCATTAGTTTTCTCTCTTGATTATCGTTCAAATCTCTACTGTTTTTAATATCACATGATTGATATATTGTGATAGGATTTAGATGTTTGTTTAGTTGAGTGTCCAATAAATTCAACTTGCATCCTTGTCCATAGATATTTTAGGGTTTTCATCGAGCGTAAACCCAAAATACAAGTAGCATGATATGATTATGGTTTGTAGTGATACACTCTTGTGATCATATGTAGAGTTTGACCATTGTCCGAATTGTCATGCGCAATGTATGACAATTGCATTGATTAGCCTATTTCCAAAACTTAATGCTCCTGGGAATTGAACTTAATTAGAGAAAGGCGTTAGGTTATTCTTTAGGTAGAATTCACATACGCAGATCTAATGTGTGTGTTGATGAACTTAGAAAATTAATAGATTATCTTGCTCTCTTGATTCTCTAGGATTTTGATAATAAAAGAGATTAAATTGTAATTCTAATCATGTATGCAGGCACATGTTTAAGATTGAAGATGAATTCCTTGACCAATATTTTTCTCTCATTGATTATTTCTCCAATTTACTTTGCTGGTGATTTACTTTTATTGCTTACATAAAAATCAGAAACACCCCCCCCCCCCCCCCCAATTGGTTACTTTGGGAAATTGAATACATAATAGGTATAATTGTCTCTCTGTGGAAACAAAATCTTTCTTATCATATACTTTAGGAAAGTAAAATTATTTTTGACGCAAATGACAGCGATCAAATTTTGGCGCCGCTGCCGGGGAGGCATACGACTAGTTATTAATTTTTAGTTTCTTATCATCATTTCTGCTTTCATCTTTGCTTTTTGTTTCTTGTTTCATTTTTCTTACTTGGTTGTGAGATTTGTTTTTCAGGTACTAATCCCTGGCGCCCAAGAATTGGAACTATCCAAGGTACGGGATAACTACTCGTGAAGGAACAATACTTCAAGCAAGAATTGACGAGACGGAAGAACAAGAGTTGGAAGTAGAAGAAGAGACTTTCCAGCAAGAAGAAGAAGTTCTAGAACAAGAGGTTCCGGTTGAGCAAGAACCACCTTTTGAAGAAGAAGAAGAAGAAGAATCAATGGGTGATCGTACACTCAAGGACTTGGATTCTCACAAGCTCGATACACAACAATGGTGTATTCAAACAAACTCAACCTTCGATATCAAGCCGGGGTTGATTAGAGAGTTACCAAAGT